>NW_025064932.1:0-236081 GCF_019112545.1 Guyanagaster necrorhizus
GGCGCACCGAGAGGGAGTTGAATTTTGGTTCGCCGAGGTCTTGTACCAAGTACTCTCTTATCAACACGGCGTCTGATACGCAACAGCGTAACGAATATGAAGGTTAGGCGTCGATGCCGTTGACGACAGCCCAAAAAGAAGAGCCATTAACGTGAGTGAATAGGGTGAACGCTGTAATACTGTCCATTAGAATAACAGCAATGGTGTACAGACAGGCTCACTCATTGATTCCTTCATCTCCGTCGTCCCCCCTGTAAAAGGGTAGAACATAGATGTACCGTCAACTTGAACATGAAATCCCGGCCGCCGGAAGGAAATGAGAACAGTAGTGCATTGGGCGGGTAAGCGATTGGTGTGGTGAACGCTAGCGGTGAGATAAACAGTTGACGGACGTGAAAGGAAGGCGCTTGAGCGAGCCGTCGTCCAAGATACGCGAAAAGAGGCGGTCGTGGTCGTGGTCAATGACGAACAGTTGTTTGGACCGACGACGTCAACAAACAAGACCATGTTCCTTCCTTCCTTCCACCGTCATGTCTCCACAATGCTCTGCCGTGGACCTTCTTCACATCGTGGTTGTTGCCAGTGCTCGTTGAGATACCGGTCCAGCTTGTCATCGGCGACAACAGAGGATTCTAGCATGGAGTTTCTTCAACTTGGTGAGCTATATTTCATGGCTTTTTCTCGACGCTGACTTTCTTTTCCAGTGATTCATCATTAAAAATGTCGGCAGTCTATCTTCAGCGACATCTGAGCATTCATTCGAGATTATGGCGTCCTTTTTTCTGCGACGGGACCTTTGGAGATCGACAAGGGTACCTCCGTGGCTGCGATGAGAGCGTCGCAATATAACACGTTACGCGATGGTATAGCAACGAGGCTCTGCTTTTAGCCAACTTGGTTCCGAGAACATGTCGATGAAGAGCCACAACTAGGGGGCTAGTCGTGCTTCCACAGCTCTTCCTCATTCCTGGCTCGGCCTAGCTTCAGTACCTTGGCGCCCAGCGGCCCCAAACCTGTTTTTGGTTGTGAATTCTCTGGTCTACGCCAGTCATACGCGGATTCACCTCATCCCAGATGGCGGCGGTGAACATCTGGAGATAGCGTATGCGTTGGTCCAGTCGTTTTGTGGACGTTCATGTCGTCGGTTCTAGATCTGGACAATGGATAGGTGTTGGCTATATTTTCGCATGGAAATTTCCCGTGCGTATCTGTTCTTCTACACGTCTCCTTCAACAGCTGATTGTCGTAGCACGGTCTTTTGCCCCTCCATGGAACCCCGGATGACTCTGTTTCTACTCAATCATTCTCGGCTTCTTAAATTTTCGTGACCGATAAACGACGTGCATGGCGACGTTGGTGGGTTGCTACGAATCTTTGAAGAAATATGTCACCGTATCTGCTTTACCAGGACCGGATACCTGCTCACCGAGTTATATGGAAGACAGAGCGAGCGGCGCCCCCAGGTCAATGTTTTGATGTGCATCGCCTCGCGATTCCGGTTCGCTCGGTCGAGAATGTATAGAGCATGAGACCGTGATTGGGACCTTCCGTTATTCCAGTGCGTCCCCTGTCTCTCATCTTTTTTTCTCATTCTAATATTCGCAGAAGATTGACATCGATGGCTGAAGGATTCATAACTTTCAACTATCAAGGCGAAGAGTACCAGACATGGTACAAAGTTATGGGCAACTTCGACAGCTGTACGCGCACACCCTTGGTTGTGGCGCACGGCGGGCCAGGTCAGTCATATTTAGTACTTGCCGAAATGCCTGTCTCACCGATAACTAGGTCTATCCCACGACTATCTCCTCCCTCTCTCTGACCTGGCCACCAAATTTTCCGTCCCAGTTATCTTCTACGACCAAATCGGAAACTCCCGTTCGACACATCTCCAATCAAAGCTACCGTCGTTTTGGACCATTGATCTGTTCATCAACGAATTGATCAACCTTCTCGAGCACTTCCACATCCAGGACCGGTTTGACTTGCTCGGCCATTCATGGGGCGGGATACTCGGTCTAGAGTTCGAAGTGCGCAAGCAGCCAGAGGGATTGCGCCACTTGGTGTTGACCAGCTCGTCGGCTGATATGGGGATGTGGAACGCGTCGACTGGAGAGCTCAGTAAGGCCTTTCCGGACGATGTACAAAACGGACTGGCTGTCGGCGTGGCGGATATGGAAGTGTACGGCCAGGCGCTCAAGGCATTCCACAAGAAGCATGGATGTCTCATGGACCCGTGGCCGGAAGAGCTGGTATACTCGATGGACCAATCAACGAGTCCATCGGCAGATATCTCCGCTGCAGTGGGGATGTACGTGGCGCATATTTCTCACTGCTTTCTATATGCTGACGGTCTGCCTATAGGTTCACCGGAGAGCTTCGTACGTGGAGTATCGTCGATCGTCTTGACCGCGTTCGTGTTCCGACGTTTGTGATCAACGGACGAGCAGATATAGCTCAGGACTTTGTCGTCGAGCCTCTGTTCAGAGGTATTCGGCAAGTCAAGTGGGTAACGATGGAGAAATCGAGTCATACCCCGATGTGGGAGGAGCGGGAGAGATATATGGATCTCGTTAACGGATTCTTGTCTACATAATCCATCTATATATCCGCTTTCGTTTCCGCTTTCGTTTCATGCTGGGCCGCAAAAATGACTCCTCCCCAAGTGACCAATGTGGACACTGAAGTCGGACCATGCAGTCCCGTCTCTGAGCAAAGTCCTGGGCCCGCCGGTGCAAGATATCAACCTCGAAAGGAAGGCAGAGAGCGGCGTTGAGTGGTATGCTCCGACTATGAGAGACTTGCTAACTGCCCAACTTTTCGTTGACGATTCATCAGTCAATCAAAAAATTGCTTGTAGTCTCTGCTTTCTTTCAATTGTACCAGGCTGACGATGACATTTCCAGCTAGGTTGGGATAGACGAAAGACCGTCCGCCATACCGTAGTACGGAATATAAACTTTTATGATAGTTATTACTTCGGCGACAAAAGAGGTCGTACCGATGGAAGTACGTTGGTTCATTATGAGACGGAGACCACTGACGACCGGCGTAGGAGTCGATCGTACTAGCAAAGGGGTAATCTACCTTGCTCTACGAGACATTTGCAGTGTCTGCACTCAATAGACCATCATCTCCAGCTCAGAACTGAATTTTGACAGTTGTTCGAATATGCAAAGGCATAAAAGAAAAGACCATCAGATACATAGACTATTCTACTGGACCGTATGAAGCAAGGGAATTGGTCGGTGGTATCTGAGTCAACAGTCAAATGAGACTGAGACGAGACCTTGACTCAGTCCGATCCGTTGCATTGCTTAAAAGCATGCGCATTATACAGCTGTCGTTAAAACTTCCCCTTCACTGTTACACTCACTATGGCTGATTCCGTTCAGTTACTAGATGTCAAATCTGAATGGGAACTGACAGTAACATCGATTCTTCATAGGAGGAGGCCATTACTGGATGTTGATCTACCTCGGATTGAAAAGGATATTGCTGCATATGAACAGGAGATCCCTACTCTACAGATGCAAATCACCTCTTTGATGCACCAAAAAGAACAATTGGAGCATTCACTTTCCAGATGCAAAACACTGCTGTCACCTGTCTTTCATCTTCCATGGGATGTTCTGTTGGAGATATTCTCCTGAGCCATGCACCCTGTCAAGAACAGCCTCAATGTCACTAGTGGCTTGTGGCCTCATTGTGAAACCCCTATTCTCCTGATGCCCAATGGAGATCTTGGCCCACCACTTTCATCATTCTGCACAACACCCATTGTGGGTAGCAATAAGGGGTCATCATAACAGTTTCTACTCTGCTCAATGCTCTGACTATGCTGATCATATCTTTGATATGGTCCTCAAAAAGTCTATGCACTGGAAAATGATGGACATGCATGTGCAACCAGAATACCTGAAGCAACTCTCTTTACTTTCAGGGAACACCCTTTTGCCAGTTCTGGAGGAGTTTCACCTCTCTTCCACAACAAGAGAAGTGGGCATCAGCATTGAGGTGTTGTCCTCACTGCCACTTCTTCAATGTGCCTATCTCTCCTGCCTATTTGAGATCTCTGACAAGCCTTTCAATGCAAGCTCCCTGACACATTTCTCAGCAAAGCTGCACCATTTGGCAGACATCTGGTACATCACTCAGATGTCCACACTCATCGAATGTCATATCCACCTTCCAAAACACTCCACTAATCTGGATAGACCTATGGTTCCCAGAAATATCTTACCAGTTCAAATAGAACAACTCAAGTTCTTAATGGTCAATGATGCAAACATACTTGATGTTATTACTACACCATCGTTGAGAGTATTCAAATATCTCTCAGACATCACATTGGACACATTGGACGAAAATGAAATCGATCGTGAGAGTCATTCTCTTCAGGCTTTTCTAGCACGATCAGCTTGCTCTCTCAAATATTTGGGTGTCGGGCCAGCGCTTTTTGAAAAGATTAGCCATCTCAAAGCATATAACAATGTCGACTCACTCTCCATATCATTTGAAGGGAACGATCATACCGCATCGCTGTTAGACCAGTTGGCCATACCCGGAACCCTTTGTGCTTTGAAACGATTGAGCCTCAGTGTCAATGCTGGTATTTATTGGGGACAAAAATATGGTAAAAGGGTTCTCGATGTCGTGCGCCTACGGTTTAACAAGGAGCAGGCTGTAGCTTTGGGTGTCACAAAGCTATCCCTCCTGGATATAATGTGTGCTGATTGCGAGATCATCAATCAGCTGAATGACCAAGGGCTTGGCATGCTTCGGGAGGAAGGTTTTGGGTGGCACGACAGATACACTTTACCTAAGGGAAGACAATTTCTGGACTGGGTGGTGGTTGAGCAGTGACCATGCACTACGAGTAAGTGAAAATCTTGAAATATGGAGATATGTATGACTTACGATGATTGAAGGGTCTGGAATTACATTTGAAGTAAACCTAGTATCGTTTGCATAGAACGAGCGCTAGCAGATATTTTATTGTTCCTGATTTCGACTGGGGTATGTGATCTGAGAGCACACAAGTTTCGAGTTTCCGAGTCCTGCTTTACACAGGACTCGATCTTTGCAACCTGGCTTTTTGCCCAATCAAGTTCTAGGGGCTCGCAGTCGTCGTTCGTCTGCACTTCAATGGACCAGAGTGTGGGAACGTGCAGTTATCACCGCAAATGTCAGTATCTCTGGCTCCTGAGTAGTAACCTTGATGCTCTCCGATCACCCAGTATAAGACCGATAAAAATCTGATTCGAAAGCACAACAAAGAAAATCAACGAATAGATACACTAAAATAATACCTTCTTCCCAAGCTATGCTTCATCATCTCCTTCGTCCTTTTTATCATCCTTCTCCTCCTTGGTGCCCCCGTCACCCTTCTCAGATTCTTTCTGGATAGCGTCCAAGGCCAGTTTGAAACTAGATACCTCAAGTTAATCAGAAGGTTCTTTCGGATAAAATCAACGATGTCGAACCTTTCCGCAGGCTTGACTGGCATACGCTTGTCAATCATAACTCCGCCCTTTGCGAATACAAAGTGGCTTCGTGCTGTCTTCGTGGTGCCGGCGCCGAGTGCAGAGATGAACACTCGCTTGGGGTCGGAGAGAAGGTCATAAGGTAGAGTTTTCTGAAAATCTATGTGAGATCGGCGGAGAACGAGAAGGCTAAGACGGACAAACCTTATCCTTCCATTTACCCTGCTTCCCTTCTTCATCGGCACTCAGACAATACACGTCGTATCCCGCCTCGGTGAACTTGTCGTATGCATCTCGATAAGCGCAAGCTTGCTGCGTGCAGCCGGCTAAGAGGTCGGCAATAAAGGGGACCGGTATCAATCAGCGATGAGTACAGGTGCAACCACAAGTAACGCACGAGTATCAGCCCTGGGCACCAGGAAGAGCACCACGCCCCGTTCGCTGGCAATCATTCCAATCTCTACATCCTCGCCTTTTTGGTTCGGAAGGGTTATCGACAGTCCAGCGAGCGAAGAGCCTATTTGGAGCTGCTCGGCCTTTTCTTGTGCTGATTCTTCCATATCTTCTGCCACCTTTTTCGTCTAAGCAGGAGCTCAAGGTCAGTGATGCCCTGACGATAAGGGGTAAACTGATATACCTTCTTTTTAGCTCTACCGCCTTCACCATCAGCTTTTCTCTTGGCTTTGGGTGCAGGCTGGGATAATATCCGGGTTGAGCGTCGCGGCTCAGTGGTTATTGCCTCCGCAGCAGCCTTGCGGGCCATCGATGGTGGTGGTATGGGTGTTGGAAGGGTTGCCAAATATATTCAAATACCGCGTCGCGTGTACGCGTCCCGGGCCGGCACAACGGCGTGTTGGTTCTCGCACGGACCATCACTTGACATTTTGTACAGTTCCTTTCCTTCGATCGAACGTTCATTTTGTGAGCAGACTATGTTCTCTTCTTCTGCACTAGATATTTCTGACAATTTCTCGTAGTCAGCACATGTCTAAGTAATGTTCAGCCGAAATGCACATTCGAAGTTCTTTTTCGCGCGCGCGGCTATTTCAGTGCTTGACTATTCACTAGCACTCTCTGGACCTCGAAGACCACAAGTTAAAATGTTTGGGAATTCAGGAACACGACAACTTTATGTCAACTTAGCTGCACATGTCAGGTAAGTTGCAATTCATATTTCTTTCTTCCACGTGTTGCCGTCTCACGTCGGGATCAGAAAACTAGGGCGACTCAGAAGGGACGGATATCATGGCGTTTTGGGCCCGACAAGACTATTAATTTGCAGTGAATTTGACGGATACCAGTACACCGGCACTCGTAGCTCTTAGGATCCTGGGCAGGCTTTTGGGTGTTACTTGGTGGTATAATGGTAATTTTAACGTACCTAAGCGACTCTTTGTTGTTTCTGGGCTGACCAGTCTTTAGATGAAACGTTTTGGAGAGAGATATTCGGATTCGGGTGAGACAGGTGCGCAACTGAACCCGATTATGAACTCGGAAGTAAGTGCTTTCCCCTTCATGATGATGGTTATCGAGTTCAATATGTTCGTGTTTTTACTGATTCATAGCAAGATTTATGGGGCTGAGCATGCTTACAAGTCCTTTAACGTTCGTAGATCTACTACTATTCACAGTAGTCCCCATAATCGAACTCCCGCGGTATGTATTAGTTTACGGTATCCAAGAACAGTTACGTCAAACACCGTTGCATCCTTTGTTCTTGAACGGTTCGAACTTGAAGAGAAGAAGAAAAGCAATCAAGTTAATCCGCGTGCCGTTGGATAGTTTTTGTTCCTATTATTTGCTATGGGCTCCCTCATTCCCACTTCCCAATAATCGTCTCCACCGAGGCTACATCTCACGATACGGACGGGATACCTAGGGGTGACAAAATCTTCCAATTGCATTGTGGAACACCAATGTTAAGGCCTTTGTTCTCTCCCGCTGAACAATAGTTTCTCACAATGGTTTCTGCATACAAACCAAGAGTTCCCTTCATAAACCAAGACACAAATCCCAGTACTCTCCTTATCCTCTCTTTATTTCGCGATGAGCTTATCGTACGTCCTCCAGAACCAAAACAAGGGCGCCTTCAACCGCAGCTCTCTGCCACCCAGGCTCGACCTCACTCAGGACTTGAAAACCCACCTCGCGCAACTATTCCACGCCGAGAACATCCGTGAATGACATATTCTTGACTTCCTCTCCTCGCTATTGCTTATCCCGACTTCTAGTTCAGCTCTGGAAGCACACCAACCCCGCCAGCCTCAATACCCCACGTTTCAAAGACATCATTATCTCCCCATCGACGCAGGAGTACCTATCGGTCGACGATGCTATCAACAGCGTAAACGAGGAGATGCCACCGGGTTACAGACTCCGGAAGCCTTGCCAAATTCGCTTTCAGATTGTCGTCGATGAACCCGGAAACTCTACCGGGGATTGGCGATCGTTGTTTCTCAAAGGTACCTCATCCTTACGGTTTTTGGTTTAATGTAGCTGAATAATTTTGTCGCAGACATCGACGAGCTGATCGAGCGAATGCAATGGGGAAGGAGAGATCTCAGTCAGAGGATTTGTCGTATTCGAAATGCCGACCTTAAGCATTGCTAATGCAGCTCTTTCCAACCGAGGAAGGAATCCAGTTGAATTGATGTCCCGCCCACAGTAGACTGACAGCTACAAACTTGGGAAGATGCATGTCGTTGAATCAGCGAAAGAACTTTGCCGGGAAAGGTCTTGGTTTCCGAAAGCGCGTCGATGTGCCGTCTCTTTTCGTCTTGCATTGTCGTCGCCACAGTTCACCTTGTTGGCTTTTGCCATTCAGAGCCTCACGCCGTTCGTCACGGTTCCAGGTCTGACTGTCGACAGTCTTTCCATAGATCCCCCGCCCGCCGTCTTTGTGCCCACATCAGTACACGGAAACTCGAAACTTGTGTGCTCTCAGATCACATACCCCAGTCGAAATCAGGAACAATAAAATATCTGCTAGCGCTCGTTCTATGCAAACGATACTAGGTTTACTTCAAATGTAATTCCAGACCCTTCAATCATCGTAAGTCATACATATCTCCATATTTCAAGATTTTCACTTACTCGTAGTGCATGGTCACTGCTCAACCACCACCCAGTCCAGAAATTGTCTTCCCTTAGGTAAAGTGTATCTGTCGTGCCACCCAAAACCTTCCTCCCGAAGCATGCCAAGCCCTTGGTCATTCAGCTGATTGATGATCTCGCAATCAGCACACATTATATCCAGGAGGGATAGCTTTGTGACACCCAAAGCTACAGCCTGCTCCTTGTTAAACCGTAGGCGCACGACATCGAGAACCCTTTTACCATATTTTTGTCCCCAATAAATACCAGCATTGACACTGAGGCTCAATCGTTTCAAAGCACAAAGGGTTCCGGGTATGGCCAACTGGTCTAACAGCGATGCGGTATGATCGTTCCCTTCAAATGATATGGAGAGTGAGTCGACATTGTTATATGCTTTGAGATGGCTAATCTTTTCAAAAAGCGCTGGCCCGACACCCAAATATTTGAGAGAGCAAGCTGATCGTGCTAGAAAAGCCTGAAGAGAATGACTCTCACGATCGATTTCATTTTCGTCCAATGTGTCCAATGTGATGTCTGAGAGATATTTGAATACTCTCAACGATGGTGTAGTAATAACATCAAGTATGTTTGCATCATTGACCATTAAGAACTTGAGTTGTTCTATTTGAACTGGTAAGATATTTCTGGGAACCATAGGTCTATCCAGATTAGTGGAGTGTTTTGGAAGGTGGATATGACATTCGATGAGTGTGGACATCTGAGTGATGTACCAGATGTCTGCCAAATGGTGCAGCTTTGCTGAGAAATGTGTCAGGGAGCTTGCATTGAAAGGCTTGTCAGAGATCTCAAATAGGCAGGAGAGATAGGCACATTGAAGAAGTGGCAGTGAGGACAACACCTCAATGCTGATGCCCACTTCTCTTGTTGTGGAAGAGAGGTGAAACTCCTCCAGAACTGGCAAAAGGGTGTTCCCTGAAAGTAAAGAGAGTTGCTTCAGGTATTCTGGTTGCACATGCATGTCCATCATTTTCCAGTGCATAGACTTTTTGAGGACCATATCAAAGATATGATCAGCATAGTCAGAGCATTGAGCAGAGTAGAAACTGTTATGATGACCCCTTATTGCTACCCACAATGGGTGTTGTGCAGAATGATGAAAGTGGTGGGCCAAGATCTCCATTGGGCATCAGGAGAATAGGGGTTTCACAATGAGGCCACAAGCCACTAGTGACATTGAGGCTGTTCTTGACAGGGTGCATGGCTCAGGAGAATATCTCCAACAGAACATCCCATGGAAGATGAAAGACAGGTGACAGCAGTGTTTTGCATCTGGAAAGTGAATGCTCCAATTGTTCTTTTTGGTGCATCAAAGAGGTGATTTGCATCTGTAGAGTAGGGATCTCCTGTTCATATGCAGCAATATCCTTTTCAATCCGAGGTAGATCAACATCCAGTAATGGCCTCCTCCTATGAAGAATCGATGTTACTGTCAGTTCCCATTCAGATTTGACATCTAGTAACTGAACGGAATCAGCCATAGTGAGTGTAACAGTGAAGGGGAAGTTTTAACGACAGCTGTATAATGCGCATGCTTTTAAGCAATGCAACGGATCGGACTGAGTCAAGGTCTCGTCTCAGTCTCATTTGACTGTTGACTCAGATACCACCGACCAATTCCCTTGCTTCATACGGTCCAGTAGAATAGTCTATGTATCTGATGGTCTTTTCTTTTATGCCTTTGCATATTCGAACAACTGTCAAAATTCAGTTCTGAGCTGGAGATGATGGTCTATTGAGTGCAGACACTGCAAATGTCTCGTAGAGCAAGGTAGATTACCCCTTTGCTAGTACGATCGACTCCTACGCCGGTCGTCAGTGGTCTCCGTCTCATAATGAACCAACGTACTTCCATCGGTACGACCTCTTTTGTCGCCGAAGTAATAACTATCATAAAAGTTTATATTCCGTACTACGGTATGGCGGACGGTCTTTCGTCTATCCCAACCTAGCTGGAAATGTCATCGTCAGCCTGGTACAATTGAAAGAAAGCAGAGACTACAAGCAATTTTTTGATTGACTGATGAATCGTCAACGAAAAGTTGGGCAGTTAGCAAGTCTCTCATAGTCGGAGCATACCACTCAACGCCGCTCTCTGCCTTCCTTTCGAGGTTGATATCTTGCACCGGCGGGCCCAGGACTTTGCTCAGAGACGGGACTGCATGGTCCGACTTCAGTGTCCACATTGGTCACTTGGGGAGGAGTCATTTTTGCGGCCCAGCATGAAACGAAAGCGGAAACGAAAGCGGATATATAGATGGATTATGTAGACAAGAATCCGTTAACGAGATCCATATATCTCTCCCGCTCCTCCCACATCGGGGTATGACTCGATTTCTCCATCGTTACCCACTTGACTTGCCGAATACCTCTGAACAGAGGCTCGACGACAAAGTCCTGAGCTATATCTGCTCGTCCGTTGATCACAAACGTCGGAACACGAACGCGGTCAAGACGATCGACGATACTCCACGTACGAAGCTCTCCGGTGAACCTATAGGCAGACCGTCAGCATATAGAAAGCAGTGAGAAATATGCGCCACGTACATCCCCACTGCAGCGGAGATATCTGCCGATGGACTCGTTGATTGGTCCATCGAGTATACCAGCTCTTCCGGCCACGGGTCCATGAGACATCCATGCTTCTTGTGGAATGCCTTGAGCGCCTGGCCGTACACTTCCATATCCGCCACGCCGACAGCCAGTCCGTTTTGTACATCGTCCGGAAAGGCCTTACTGAGCTCTCCAGTCGACGCGTTCCACATCCCCATATCAGCCGACGAGCTGGTCAACACCAAGTGGCGCAATCCCTCTGGCTGCTTGCGCACTTCGAACTCTAGACCGAGTATCCCGCCCCATGAATGGCCGAGCAAGTCAAACCGGTCCTGGATGTGGAAGTGCTCGAGAAGGTTGATCAATTCGTTGATGAACAGATCAATGGTCCAAAACGACGGTAGCTTTGATTGGAGATGTGTCGAACGGGAGTTTCCGATTTGGTCGTAGAAGATAACTGGGACGGAAAATTTGGTGGCCAGGTCAGAGAGAGGGAGGAGATAGTCGTGGGATAGACCTAGTTATCGGTGAGACAGGCATTTCGGCAAGTACTAAATATGACTGACCTGGCCCGCCGTGCGCCACAACCAAGGGTGTGCGCGTACAGCTGTCGAAGTTGCCCATAACTTTGTACCATGTCTGGTACTCTTCGCCTTGATAGTTGAAAGTTATGAATCCTTCAGCCATCGATGTCAATCTTCTGCGAATATTAGAATGAGAAAAAAAGATGAGAGACAGGGGACGCACTGGAATAACGGAAGGTCCCAATCACGGTCTCATGCTCTATACATTCTCGACCGAGCGAACCGGAATCGCGAGGCGATGCACATCAAAACATTGACCTGGGGGCGCCGCTCGCTCTGTCTTCCATATAACTCGGTGAGCAGGTATCCGGTCCTGGTAAAGCAGATACGGTGACATATTTCTTCAAAGATTCGTAGCAACCCACCAACGTCGCCATGCACGTCGTTTATCGGTCACGAAAATTTAAGAAGCCGAGAATGATTGAGTAGAAACAGAGTCATCCGGGGTTCCATGGAGGGGCAAAAGACCGTGCTACGACAATCAGCTGTTGAAGGAGACGTGTAGAAGAACAGATACGCACGGGAAATTTCCATGCGAAAATATAGCCAACACCTATCCATTGTCCAGATCTAGAACCGACGACATGAACGTCCACAAAACGACTGGACCAACGCATACGCTATCTCCAGATGTTCACCGCCGCCATCTGGGATGAGGTGAATCCGCGTATGACTGGCGTAGACCAGAGAATTCACAACCAAAAACAGGTTTGGGGCCGCTGGGCGCCAAGGTACTGAAGCTAGGCCGAGCCAGGAATGAGGAAGAGCTGTGGAAGCACGACTAGCCCCCTAGTTGTGGCTCTTCATCGACATGTTCTCGGAACCAAGTTGGCTAAAAGCAGAGCCTCGTTGCTATACCATCGCGTAACGTGTTATATTGCGACGCTCTCATCGCAGCCACGGAGGTACCCTTGTCGATCTCCAAAGGTCCCGTCGCAGAAAAAAGGACGCCATAATCTCGAATGAATGCTCAGATGTCGCTGAAGATAGACTGCCGACATTTTTAATGATGAATCACTGGAAAAGAAAGTCAGCGTCGAGAAAAAGCCATGAAATATAGCTCACCAAGTTGAAGAAACTCCATGCTAGAATCCTCTGTTGTCGCCGATGACAAGCTGGACCGGTATCTCAACGAGCACTGGCAACAACCACGATGTGAAGAAGGTCCACGGCAGAGCATTGTGGAGACATGACGGTGGAAGGAAGGAAGGAACATGGTCTTGTTTGTTGACGTCGTCGGTCCAAACAACTGTTCGTCATTGACCACGACCACGACCGCCTCTTTTCGCGTATCTTGGACGACGGCTCGCTCAAGCGCCTTCCTTTCACGTCCGTCAACTGTTTATCTCACCGCTAGCGTTCACCACACCAATCGCTTACCCGCCCAATGCACTACTGTTCTCATTTCCTTCCGGCGGCCGGGATTTCATGTTCAAGTTGACGGTACATCTATGTTCTACCCTTTTACAGGGGGGACGACGGAGATGAAGGAATCAATGAGTGAGCCTGTCTGTACACCATTGCTGTTATTCTAATGGACAGTATTACAGCGTTCACCCTATTCACTCACGTTAATGGCTCTTCTTTTTGGGCTGTCGTCAACGGCATCGACGCCTAACCTTCATATTCGTTACGCTGTTGCGTATCAGACGCCGTGTTGATAAGAGAGTACTTGGTACAAGACCTCGGCGAACCAAAATTCAACTCCCTCTCGGTGCGCCACTCCCGAGGGGGGATCCGCCTTGTTGGGAGCTCGTATGCTCGGATGATGGAAGAGTGTATGTATTTCATGGTATTCTCGTGTGAAGACTCATTTATGCTTACAGGGAGTACCCGTTGATCTTGCGCCGTTGTTCGGTGACCCTACGCTGGTGACAGATCCTATGAGGAACAACAACTTCACCTCCCACGAAGACGATGAAAGTAGCACTGACCAGACTAGGTGTCCCTTTGCCGCCCATACCAGGAAGACACAACCCCGAGGGGATTTCACGCCGGAGGACACAGCGCATCACATCATTCGCGCTGGTATCCCGTACGGACCCGAAGGTCAGACCTTTTTCAAGTCAAAATCAGATGGCTTATAAATATATCCAGTGACCGATGATGAAGCGGTATCAAACACGACAAGCGCTTCCTTGGAACGTGGTCTTGCCTTTCGTTGCTCGAAATGTTTTCGTCCGTACAAGCGTCGACTAATTGATGTTACGACAGTCACATATCAATCCAACATAGGTCAGGGCTTCCGATTTTTGCGGCAGCTTTGGGTCAACAATGCAAAGTAGGCATTCTGATTTCTTGTCTGGGTCCTGACCTGAGTATTTTGTATCTTCTTCCAGGCCGGAACCGGTTTTCCTTGTCGACATCAGCTTCAGCCTCGGTATGTGGGACCAAAATTGCTCCAAGACAACGTATCACGTTCCGGCGAGCGAGATTGCAGGAGATATGGGCTGTAGTCGCGTCGAAGGATTGTTTCGTTACACGCAAGAATAAGGAGTAGGTTTTTGGTAAGGTGTTCATCGTTCAATCAATCCGCGCGCTAAGAGCCTTTCTTCTTCCAGGCCCTATCTTTCTTTCTCCTTGCGACATGTGTCTGCTTCACGAATACGGCGAGTCCACGCCAATATTTTGAGGCGATTTTTGGATCCTTTCGGTGCCCATGGGTACGAGACAGTAAGGCACATGGACGGTGTTGGGTGGTGGAAGGATTTGAAGGAGAGGATAAATCCACCCATGAAGGGCCCTAAATCATATTCGGATTTCGGGTTCAAATGCCATCTTCCGTATCCCACCGCGGGCTTCATTGACTCCCAGCAGGGCAGGTCAAACTTTGCGCCGACACGATGTACCGTGTTAAGATGCATGGAACGATGGAGCTGGTATGTCGCCAGCTGTCGTGGAGAAGGAGCTGGCATTGACGCACGATGCGGGGAGGTTGATCATCGTATCCTCGATCACGTTCCACTTCATCTATACATCCACCAACACCCTGAGCTCTTTGCGACTCCTCTACCCATAAGAGCACCACATCCTTCCGGAGAAGCTCGGTGGTATAACTAGCGAGTATTTCGGCTGGGATCACAACCGGGGGAGGAGGTGCTTGCATGATGTGTGGCTAGGTGCCCGAGAGATGTTGATCGGGTCCGAGGTATGTTGTCAAGTCTGTGCATCGACGTCTTTTGCTGACCACATTGCGCGCAGGATTGTCTAGAGAATGAATTGCGCCCACAAGATGTATGGATGTTAAAATTTCCATCCTTTTTAGTCTCGTGTACTGAAGCTTGATTATCCAGTTAATGCTGTTTATATCCTTTTGCGGTCGTTCCCCTGTGCGGAAGGGTGGTGCTACAAAGTATGTCGCCAAATCCTTGTGTTAACGTGTTGGGCTAACCGTTCTTCCAGTCTATGAACTTTGATTTGCGTCATGCACCCTAGCAATGTCCTTGGTACATTTTTGTCTTTCAAATCACTTTTTTCATTGAAACTGGTTTAGGATCAATCACTCCTGAGGAATAATCGAGCTTCAAGATGCGGAAGGCCGGACTCGACGCCGTCGACCCGGCACCGTTCCCTTTGACGCGTTGCAGCTAAAATAGCCACCTTGGATAATGTCCTCGGTGTGGTGTTTGACGTCGAGTCGTGTCCCGAGAGGGATTTCGATGGTCTTTGCATATGGTGCGCCATTTCCTTCTGGTTCTTCTGGCGCTGATGTCCTTCTATTCCAGCGCGTCGTCGTTTGAAGGTAAGTCCATAGGGTTAGGTTTACTTACATAGTTTTCACGAGCCTTCGAGGCTCACGCCATTTTTTGGGCATGGCGGACTTACAACGGCAAGCCTTGGTTTCCCATTGGATCTCTTTCAATGGGAGACTACGTTTGTCTGTAGCATGAACAGGAAAAGGACCCTCCCGTTCGAGCAGCAGAGACAGGTCGAGGAGATCACGACCCACGAGCTCTGATTGTTGGTGGACTAACGTATTTTTTGGGGGGAGGCACGGAAATTTCCTCGAACCGACTTTTTCTTCTTTGATTTTATGGCTGTTTAATTCTTACTTTTCCTGCCCTAGCAGTGTCAATATACTTAATTATCCCAACCGTCGTCGAGAAAGTTCACTCTTCGTCGTCATCAAGACTATCTTTGATGGCAACCAGGAGCAAGACTCATCGATTCGGACACGCCCAATTATCTCACCACTCTGATCATTGCCGATAATCTAGGCGATCAGTTCTATTCTAAACTACAGTACTCATGATTCTGCCGCCTCCGGATATCTTGGGAATCGCCTCTGGGTACAGTCGTTTGCGGGAACATCTGAACGATTTGAGGCAACTCCATTGGCGAGCTACATCGCGTTCAAGACGGAGCCCTCCCTGGATCAGAGGAAGGTCCCGAACATAAGGCTTGCCGTCGTTGATGGAATAAGCAAGCCCGTCATGGAAGGGTTTACACAGTTGCCCTTAACGGGATTCCTGAGTGTCTATCTTGTGACGAGAGCGGCTGACTTGATATGTGTTGATAGCACCGGCCCTATCCTTCATCCGAGATTTGCTGCTCACCACCAGCACAAGGCGCCTAATCCTTTGGGTACAGCCTCGATACAACCACACCTTAGTACCACACCCCATCGACGTCCTGAACTCCCAATAGTATGTATAGTTGTGTTATTTCTAATATTCCATGCTCTTATTCTGGCTATGACTAGGAATACTCAAAATGGATCAGGCCAAATGGTGGGATCATTATGAAAATGACATTTTTCCACATGCACGCAACAACGAAGAATGAGTAAGTGTGTGAAACATGAAGAGAAGGGCACTAAATAATGTACACCCACCTCAAGTATTACCGTTTCGCCGAGGTCACACACTCTCCTACTGGGACAGGCCAACATGCATCCACTCCAGTGCCAAGGCAATGGTCCTTCACCGGCAAGAAGCCTATCATATCATCCGCTCTCGCCGACACTCTGCGCCGACCTCGGCATTCAGGGACTCTTGAAGAAGCTCAACACCACCCTTAGCACATTGCACGATCTGCGCACGAAAGGGGTACACTCCGTTCTCGAAGACTGAAAGGCTATGACTTGGCACTGCATACGCCCGTCTCCGCCCATTTTGGTACAAGGGCTTGACTGCTATGGTAAATGATTTACCTAATCGTGAAGTGTGGTATGAAAAGATGCTACAAGATGTACTTTTCAGAGACAGAATCATTGACATGCATGTGCCCCCTTGGTGCATTTGGGATCTGTATAGTAATTGGGTGGTGTCGTGGTGGGTTGTCCGACAATGGCCATGGGAAATATCAGATTCGTGGATGAATGAAGAAGATCATCGTAAGGATGTGTCAACCCCTATCAATGGATATCAATGGCCTGTACCCATCCCCAAAGACACCACCCTAGATCATGTTCGGATCGAGATGCTCAATCTGGGAGCAGAGTATGTCTAGTTGGATGTGCTCTGCCTGAGACAGAAAGGTGGGCTGATGGAGGATCTGCGTAAGAAAAGCAGAACGTAGCGCTGGACCAAGACAGAAATGGAGACCTATTTGTCATCAACAGCACGCTATTGGCATTCGCAAAGATAGATGAACAGGTACGCCTACCACCTTTTCAATGGATGTTGAACTTTGACAGTGATGGCAAAAGAGAACGCGGGATTTGTTTGTTGCCGCCGTGGGCCAAACAACTCTTCTTCATCGACCACGACGACCTCAACCCTTTTCGCGTATGCTTCTCTTAGGACGACACCTTATTGTATTCGTCATCTCTCCTTCACTGGCGAAATAAAGGTCTGTCAGACTAGCTTTCACCGCTTCGTCAGTCCGACGACTCGCACGTTTCAATTGGGTTATTATTCAAGTCTACCTTGTGGATATAAAATATATCCTGTCCTTTGTCTGTCGAGGTTCATGCTGAGGTAAGGTGACTGGCACTTCCATGTCCTCCAGTCTGGCGTCGGCAACAATGCTAGCCCTGTTTTCTTGGTAAACCAGACGAATCAGGGACGCCGTTGCATCCGCAGAATATATAGGGCGATATATCTTTCATGCAGAATTCGGTGCGTCTTGCTCGTAACTGTGTTTCAAGCTGATCTCACCAATCACAGGTACTTGAGATTCATCTCGAGCTTCTGTAGCGACCTCAGTCATGTTCGTACGCCGGAATGTCGACCACTTGTGCTGACTTCAGCAAATTGGTCATGGCCCATAAAAAAACCATATAAATTATGTCTGACGCAAGTATATTGTCCAACCTGCCTTCTTCGTGTCCCTGGCCAAGAGTATCCTTTCGTTTCGATGGTCGCTAGGTCTCGCGAGAAAATGATTACGCCTTACTGAGAAGACATGCTCTAAGTTATGGTACACAACGTCGCGACCGTGACAGACAAGGCACTTGACTGTTGAGAACTGCCGACGTTCAAGGTTGAGCCCCTGGGATACCGCACCTCACCCTCCTTACCCGCCCAGTCGAAATCTATGAGCATCACCTTCGAGTCGCGAGTAGTAAAAGATAACATTAGGCCGACGCAAGTCTCCAACCCTTGGCAATGAAGTCGTGCGACTGTTGCCCTGATCTGACTATACGCATCAGCCGGCCAGGCATCCAGAGGAGTCGAATGGGCGTTGCTTCCCCCGTCGAGGATGTATTCCCATGACGAGCATGCGCAAGGGGCCCACATACCATCCACCGCATTTACTACTGGCGCCACCCCCCGCAGCACTTTCGACGCCATTGAAGAGGCCGCAAAAGAGCAGCTTGGGGTGTGCAACGAGACACGTATGGGCATCAACATCATAGCGGTCAACGAACTTGACAATAAGCTTCCGCGGGTTGGAGTCCCGACTCGGACATGGTCTGCGCAAAGAAGATAACATTGGGTAGAACCACTCCCGAAGATACTCGAACTCGGTTCTGGTCTGGGAGTCGTGTTATCGGGGTAGGGGAAGTACCGGGGGGTGGGGTTGGTCGGGAATCAGCTCGAGGTCCGTTCGGGTTACGATATCGTCGTAGAAAGAGTCGAGCGTTCGATGAAGAGTGGCGGAGGGACATGGAGATCCGTGGGAGGCGATACAAGTGGAGCATCTTCTCAGGTCGTGGCTTCGCCAACCCACATGAGGTCGGTGAGTCGCTGGACGATGAATCGACCGATCCAGACAACAACAAGGACAGAAAGATAAGGGTCACCGCCAGCGAGAATAAAGGTCGGACAGGAGCATTTGTCCCGAATGTATGACAGCGTACAAGTTGGCGCTCGCCGGCTCAATGGGTGTGGACCTTAAAATTATTCGTTGACAGTCGCAGACACCTTACGTCGTTCTAGCTGGTGGTCTTGCTGGTTTCGTTGGAAATCCTGGAGGTACGTGTTACACGTCATGTCCCGAGGTGCACGCGTCTTTATCCTGTTTTTAGAGATCGTCATGGTGCGTCTCCGGGGAGATTTCGCGAAACCATCGGCGAAGAGATTCAACTACAAGCACGGTATCCATGCACTGTTTAGGGTAAAACTGCTCGTAATCTCTCGTCCACGATCAACTTATCGGATTCTGTTAGATGGTCCGTGAAGAGGGTGTTTCCTTTCTTGCTCGTGGAGTGGGACCCAACATGTTTCATTCCGTTCTGATGAACGCCAGTCAGCTTGTTTCGTACGGGTAAATTTTTGCTCACGCCACACAGTCTTTAAACATGTCATCGGATATGATTTCTTCAAGGCTGAGCTCTTGAAGACATCGTATTTCCACGACAACATTCTTTGCCATTTCACGGCGAGCTTTGCTGCTGTTCGTAGACCTTTACTTTGTGCGTTCCGTGTGCTAAAACTATATAGGGTACCGTCGCGACGATCGTCTGCTCTCCCGCTGACATATTAAAGGCTTATACTCTTGTCGATTCGCGCAACCGGCCCTGACAGGACACATTGTTAGAGTCGCATCATGAACGCATCAGGATCAGGATCGAATATAAGCCTTTCGATCTTCTTGTTCTGGCTAATCTGATTTTTTGTGTTTAGTTTGCTCTTGGTGTCATCAAGGCTTCCTTGAAGAATGAGGGTCCAATGTTCATGTTCAAGGGCTGGTTGCCAGCTTGGACTCGTCTGCAACCGACAACGGTCCTCATCTTCTTAACATTGGAACAGTTGAAGGACGGGGTTGATTTCTCGAGAGGCAAGGGGTACACTTTCTTGTGAGGTTCGATAGAAGATGTGGAGCGTGCTACTAATGTTAGCGACGTATACCAGAGTGGACATGAATCTTGTGGATTCTTATCAATCAAATGTCAAACTCTCGGATGTCTAGAGTGCACTTTATCACATGAAACTTTTGTCTCATAAGTAAATTAGGAATTAAAAGTCTCGGTCATGGTATTTATAAAGAGAGAGACCTCAAAGTCCCTGCCTTGAACTTTGTCCATGACCACCATGAGTACCTCACAATCTACCCTACAACCTACAGTTTTGACACTTAGATTACTGCCAGAACTCATGGATCAAATAGTTGACACTCTTTCTGATGATGTCCACTCTCTTAGGGCTTGCACATTGTCCTCTTGCCAACTCTTTCACTGCAACCACTATCAACTATTCTGCACCATACACTTTGATTTACTCCCACCTTTGTCATTCAATTGCTGTGCAACTTTCTCAGAAAAGTGCCAAAATGTGGCACCACTTGTAAGGAGTCTTACCTTGAGTGAAAGTGCTCTTCAGTTCATAGACCTCTCTTGTAGATGGGTCATCTATGAACCACAGCTGCCTATTGTCTTTAGAATGATAAAGAACTTGATGTCCTTGTATCTTGTCAAGATAGAACTAGTCAGCATTAATATCATCTGGCCTGAAGTTGAGGAATTGGAAATGATGTAATGTTCTGTGATGAATCTTCATCTTCCTTAGCAGATTCCACAAACTAAAGAAGCTAGTGCTATGCAACATAGAAATTGCTGAACAGACATCTTCATCATCTGAAGTTTCTCTTGACCTTGAAGAATTAGTGATTACCTCAGCCCAGAAGGCTCTTGGATATGTATACCATCAGGTGCCTCCTTCTGCTTCTCCTCATGCCACCTCATATTTGATGGCTTACCTATCCACTTTACAAGGTAGAGCAGAACATCTGACAATATAATATGATTCCTTATATACACCTTGATGAGTTATTTCTTATAGGAGCCTTCCAGCAAAGAATACCTGTTTTAGATATCCAAAATGTTACTAGGCTTCATTTGCTTGTGACCTCCCACTGGTGCAGGGATGTAGTGGCTGCATGCAAAGCATGTGATGAGCTAACAGATTGGCTTGTACACCTGCTACATAAAGCCCAAGGTGGATGCTTAAAGGAGCTCAAATTAGAGTACTATCTGATTGGCACATCTGGGAGTCCAGACAAGTGGGCAGAGCTTGATAGAATTCTATTAAAGATGGAACTGAGCAAGATTGACATCATGTTCAATATATCTCTGAAGCAGTGGCAGAGAGAAGAAGGAGAGAAATCTGAGTGGCCATTTTGGAAAGAGGAATTGATGATCAAAAATACTGTGTACTTTGAACAAGTTAAAAGGCACAGGTGGTTGACAGTCTCCAGAGGATACTGGAGTTAAGTGTGTATGTTTGCTACTATCTAAACACTGCTATTGCATTTTGGACATTGAATCAGTATACAGGACTGTAGGAATCTGTGAGAGAATTCAAGCAATTGAATCAGTCAAAGACCTTTGATTGAAGTCTATGCCATGAGCCAGCCATTATCCTTTGTGACAAGTCTGCCATTATATTACTGATTTGTGCCACTCAGCTCACTCATATAAACAAGCACATCCCTATAACTCCCCTCATGTTCTTTCATCATCATCATCATCATCATCATCATCATCATCATCTCATTGCAGCTTGATTGTCTTTGAGTATCAGCTTTGCTTTTCACACCAGTTCTTGATTAGTTTGATAGCCTTTGAGCATCAGCTGTCACTTTTAGACACTATTGCTTCATCAATGTACACTTGTGTTATTAACTCCAAAGGCTTTGCCACTTACCAGAAGAATGGCAAGTTCATATCTCATCATGAGATTCCTCTAGAATCTCTCAAAGCACTGGATACAAGCCTGGCCTCAACACCACCAGCTTCAGCAGCCTCACCAGAACTCTCTCTTTGCACAGCTGCCTTGTTAAGCTCAAGCAACATATGACCTGAACATATGATAAATGAGCACTGTATCATATTTGTACAGTCATGCCCAAGTTCACTTATATGCATTTATATGGCTTTGTGTCTCAAGACCATTACAAGAAGGCTTAAGATAGAATGGTGGATAAATAAACTTTAGCTTGAAGCTGAGGATATACAGTGAAAGCTATTCTACTTATATACTGTCCATTCATTGAGATAAATATACTACTACTAATTGTGTCTGTCTGAGTCTTTGTGCTCTTTGTCCTTGAGCATTGCTACCATCTACAAAAGAGTTGTTGAGCATTGTCAAGAGGCATCATTGCATCAGAAGACAATGATGGACTTGGCTTGTTGTGATGACTAAGCTGGTCCCATGATCTTAAGTGCTGATCTAGGTGCCCTGACTAAGTATAAATAGGAGTTAAAGTAAAGAAAAAGTGGAGAAATTGTAATATTATCTCCTTCTTAAGACTATTGTCCTAATAGTTTAATTCAGAGATAATTTATAGTTGTGTATTGTGTCAGCAGCATTCATGCATTTCTCATTGATCTATTGGTTAGATTCAGGGCTATAGTCCTTCCAACTGATAAGATAGTTGACTGTTATTATTGAGCCTCCACTCTGTGCACAGACTTTATGAAGATGACAGTGTAATATTTGGTTGATTTCATAGTATTCTTCATCATTGATTAGATTCAGCACAGGTGGTAAGGGCTGTTCCTGATTGAAAAATGCCAGTGCTATATAGACCATTAGGACTTTATTAAAAACATTATGAATTTTTCAAGCAACAGAAAGGCAGAGCTTATACATAGAAGTGCCAACTTTAGTGATAATAAAGAAGGGGCCTGTGCATTTATCAGTGAGTTTCTGTTTGAGATGAGAAAGATAAAGGTTAGTGGTGTCTAACCAAATCTTGTCAGCAATATTATAGATGTGAGAGGGGCATAGTGTTTGTCATATTGTTTTTTCATTAAGAATACTGCTTTTTCAAGAGTGATACAGGTTTCTTCATGAATTTTGAACATAGTGTGTGAGAAATCAGAGAATGCAAAAGTCATTGTATAGATGCATTCAGTATGGAAGACATTGAGATGTCATCTATGGTTGATGAAGAATGAGGTTTTACCAGTGGCTGAGTGGACATGGTTGTTATATTGAAAGGCAGTGAGAGCAAGCCATTCTACTCAGTCATCCTGCTAGTAGTTAATAAACAGTCAGAGATATTTCTCAATCTCCTGATTTACTTGTTCTGTCTGGCTATCTATCTGTGGGTGGTATGCAGTGGAAGTATTGTGGCAGATGTTTAGGAGTTGGTAGAGATTGTCAAGAAATTTAGAGACAAATTGTGGTCTCTGATCTGAGATCATGATCTGTAGTATTCTGTATTTTGTGTAGACTTCATCATAAAGAATCTTAGCTCATCTCTCCAATATCAATTCTGTTGAGCATATGACTGGAATAATTGCCTTAGAAAACTAGTTGATAATGATGATGATTGCATCATAACTATTGCAATCAGGTAATCCAGTGATTATGTTAACCAAAATGTGGGTTCATGGTGATTGTGGTATCTTGTTAGAGTGAAGAGGGGCAGCATGCAGTTGAGTTGTTGATTTTCCCCTTTGGCATATTTTACACTTCTTCACATATTGTTCAATATCTTGCCACATCTTTAGCCACCAGTATTTTCAGAGTACCAATTCTTTGGTTTTGGCAATCTCCAGATGTCCCACTATTGTGTGATCATGGCATGTGATAATGATTTCACTATGAAGTTGTTGGTCTCTCAGAATATAAATTCATCTATTATATTGAATCATTCTACCTTCCTTTATTATTCTGTGCTTGTGGTTCAATGATGGGGCCACCTGTTAGTTCCATTTACTGTTGTCACATATTGCACTTTTGATCTGCTCATGAATCTCTTCCTCTATTGGCATTATCATTGCCTAAAAATGCTCAGGCTTTAATAATATGATACTATTATTGTCATTCTCTTCTTGGTTGTAGTCTGCTCATCAGCTGAGTAAATCTGCCTTCTTGTTTGTTATTCTAATTTTATGATATAATATGTAGTTATACTTAGAAAGTTCTGTCACCCATTGTGCTTGTCATTGATTAAGCTTCTGAGGCAGTCAGAAATAGTGAAGATTTTGATGATCTATCTATATTTTAAAGACCTGAACTGCCCCAATTAGATAATATCACCACTCTACTAGAGCAAGCATGATGGCCAGGAGTTCTTTGTTGTAGATTTATAATTGCACTCAGTGACTGTAAATGCTTTAGAAAGAAAGACCACTGGATGCCACTTTCTGTCTTGTTTCTGTGAGAGTATAGCACCAACTGCTCTCTTGCTGGAGTTGGCTTCCACTCTGAATTTTTCTTTCTGAATTGGTATATCAAGAATGATATCCTTAGTGAGTCATCATTTGAGGTCATCAAATATAGCTTATTGTGACTGTCTCCAGTTTCAGAGGGCATTGTCAGTAAGCTGCATCATAAGTCAGATAATCTTGCTATAGTCCTGAATGAATTGTCAGTAGAAGTTCATGAATCCTAAGAGGGATTGTAACTCCTTCTTCTTTGTTGGTACTGGCCATTTGGTAACTCCAGCTATCTTGATAGAATCCATCTGTATACTTTCTTTGCTGATGATTATCTTGAGATATTTTATTTTCAGAACTTTAAACACATATTTCTCTGCTTTGAGGAAGAGTTTATGCTTTCTCATTAGTGTGAGCACCTGACAGACCAACTGATAGTGCTCTTCTCAGTCTTGTGACATGATGAGAATATTGTCAAGATATATAATAATCTTTCTGGTGGCAATGAGATCTTTAAAGATGTTATTTATCATCTATTAGAAGGTTGCTGGAGAGTTGGTGAGTCCAAAGAATATGACTGTCAGCTTGAATAGTTTTCTATTAGTCTGAAAAGCAGCCTTTCACTCATTATCTTTCTTGATTCACACATTATTGTATTCTCACCTGACATCCAACTTGATATAATATTGGGTGCTACATAGTTTGTTCATCAACTTAGAGATAAATGGAAGGAGATATTGGTTTTTGATTGTCATCTTATTTAGTTTTTGATAATCTTATACTGGTCAGAGTTTTTCATCCTTTTTTTTGACAAAAAGAAGTGAAGAAGCCATAGAGGATTTCAAGAGTCAGATATATCTGCTGGAGAGGTTTTCTTTCAGAAACTTGTCAATGGCTGAGAGGATATACTTTGCAATTGAGGTTTGCATTTGCATTTGGGATTAACTTGATCATGTGATCCCAGAGTTTTGGTTCCAGCAACTTGTCAAAGCTCTTCTTATTGAATAGGTCTTGATAGTCTCAGACTCATTCAGGAACTATTTCCTCAAATATCCTTTTCTCCTTCTCTGCATTGGCTTTAGCAGCTAGGTCATTGGTGTGATGTACTGCTCAGATGTGCATTGCCTGTTCCATGTCAATAGTGAGAATGGTCTCACTATCCTTCATTTTTTTATCCCACCTATTCTCCAGATCTTCATCAGGTAACTCAAAAAGGACTTTTTAGCAATGGCATCATGTGAACATGATTTGTCCAGTCTTCCAATTGATGAGAGAATTGTGCTGGATAAGCCAGTCATGGTCTAAGAACACTTCCTTGGTCCTGAGGTCTATGATGGCCACATTGATGCATTCTGAATGATCTCTAATAGTTAATCATAGTTTGACAAATTCTGTGATTGAACTGACTTAGTTCTTTGTCCCATCAGTATTATATACAAGAATGGATGCTGCTGTGGCTCTTGTTGGTAAACTGTGCTTGTTGATGAAAGCATAGTTTATAGAGCTCTCAGTGCAGCTGCTGTCAATTAAAACAGTTACTGCATGCATTGACTGGTTTATAAGAGTTTCAATTTAGGCTTTAGTAGTCAGCTCTTGCTCTGGGGTTTTTGTTCATCAAATGTATCTTTAGAGTTCTCAGAGCCCATTAAGCTATTTCAGGGCTTAGCATTATTCTGCCTTCTTCATTCCTTTGATCATCTTATCTATCACCTTCTCAGTGCAGATTTTATATACTCAATTCTTGAGTATTGCCTTCACTGCTTCTTTTGTTGTTGCATCTTTAATAGCCTGCCAAGTCTATTTGATGTAAAATAGCTTGAATCATCTAGTAGAGGTTTCTCTCTCTGTTCAGTCTGTGGGTGGTTGAGTTTCTTTCTTTGGTGATTCCTTAGATGTGTGCATAGTAGTTGAAGAACAAGGTATATTCAAATGCATATATACATTAGCCATATCAGTATCTACAAAAGTACTATTAGTTTATCCTATAGCTACTGTCAACATACTGTTAAGTCATTTAACTGATCCAGTGGAATCACTCATTGGTTGGCCCTATCTTTTACTTTTTCAATCTTTGTCTCCTTGTCAAGCTCCTTCTCTTCTTTTTGCAGCTCAGCAATCTGTGTCTGAATATCTTCATGGATTCTCTTCTTTTTCAGGCAGTCTCACAATAAGTGCCCCTTCTATCCACAGTTAAAACATTTACCCTCCTTCTTCAGCCAATTGATGTCCATTGGTTTGCTGGCCCTAGTGTATATAGTGCCTGTCTCTATCTTCTGCATTCTATAAGTAGAAGTGTTAGAGGATGAGGTGGTGGCCTTAGTGGTATTGATTTGATTGTTGGTCTTTGAATTCTATAGCTGATAGAGCTTGCATTCACTCTGGAGGTTTGACTGTTCTGCCTTCTGTTGCTGTTGCTCCTTGTATATTTCAATGATTTGCTTTTTCCACATATCATATTCCTTTAAGATATTCATTCTGATATCTAAAATCATCTTGATATAAAATAGCAGTGCCCCTCATTTGAGTGCTTTAACCATTCACCCATTATTGATGATATCATCACATATTCTGATGAGCTTCATGAGTCATTTTAGCTTGTCAAAATACTTGGTGGCCAGTTTGTTGCTCATCTTGTATTTTTTGATTTTGCTCTTATGCACTTCTTGTACTACAAGGTCAATGAATTTATCATTGAGCATTTGTTTGAAGATGGCCCAAGACAGCAGTTGATAATGCTGCCTAGTCATGAAATAAAAGTTGAGCAAAATGAGAATCCACCAGGTCTTTGCTTTGTCTTTAAGGTAAGATGTGGTGAAGGTGACTTTATTCATGTCCATTTTGAGAAAGGCAGTATAGACTTTGAAGTACTGTTCACAGTTGATGAGAAACTAATCACTATCATCTGATGTGCTCTTGAAAGGGCAGGGCTTTCAGAGTAAGTCAAGTCTGCATTAGAGTATGATAATGTTCTCTGGCAGTGCTCTCATCAGGTTTAGCCATTGATTGAAGGGTGGATATCACTATTCAGCTGGTGGTCTGAGAAATGAGTGTAAGAAGTTATTATCAGTAATGGGACTCCCTATTAGCTCTGCTTTCTTCTGTACAATTACTCTATTTCACATGGTGAATCCTAGCTTAATGGCTTCAAGATCATCTTTCATGAGATTCTTCCTGCTTTCTTCAGCTTTATCAGGTGGTGATTGTCTCCTGAGAAGTCAGCTTTCTTGGCTCATTTAAGGGTTTTAGAATCTGCAGTTTGGACTAATTTGCTAGGGTCAGATGTGAGTGAGCCAAGTAGCTATAGTTTGGATTGATGACATAAAATAGATGTATTGAGAGCTGTTGGTTCAGATTGATAGTGCCATATAGATAGCTTGTTTTGATGTGACTGAGAGGTCCACAGCAGTGGTTTGATTTTGTACTTGGATTTGTATGCTGGAAGTGGCTCTAATTAATCCTTGGGGTTGTGTCAGTTATAGATAAAAATTGCTCACTCAGTTGCAGCATACTGTAAAATATCTCTTTTTTCAGCATCATCAGTGACTATATACTCTTTTTCTAGGAGAAATATTAACCAGCTAATGTCTTGCTATAAGATCACTGTTCCTTCTTGATACAGCCTTAAATTCTTTCTTTTCTATTCTCATTGTATTTTCTTCTCTAGCATCTGTTTATTGACTTCTTCTTCAGCATATTTCCAGTCTCTCCACTTAAGAGAAATGTCTCACTCTCTCTCTTTGTCATCCTCTTCCTCATCCTTGTCATCTGCCTCTTTATTACTGTCCTTAGTAGAGAAGTTATTGAGCAGATCATAAATGGATGGGGCACTGAGCTTGATTGTCATAGAGAAGCTAGTCATGGTTCTGAGTGCTGAGTCCAGCAAGATTGGGGCTGAGCTGAGGAGAAGACTGCTCAAGAGGTTGGTTGGGGCTGTCCTCAGTATCTTCTTGATGGCTACTATGCACTCTCTGTTCCTCCAGTTCTCAGTGATATTGGTGGAAGTTTCTATAAAATCAGAGGTTAAGGAAGAGTGCTATGACTCTTCCCCTAAGGAACTTTTGAAGGCTATAATCAGAAATGTGAGTATTGAGAGAGACTCAAAGCCTATAAGCATCAAGTACAGACTCAAAGTGTAAAGAGATGGTGTTTGTGTCAGTGATGCTGAATGTTCTGGGGAAAGAGAGATAAATTGTTAGGCTCAAGCCACATATGATCAAAGACACATGATAAACTAATGTGCCTTCATGTTTAAGACTTCCACTAGAGTCCACTTGTTGTGCTTTATTGATCAGTATGCTTCAAGGCTTTTTAGAAGTAGCTTAAGAGTAGAATGAGATGTGATAAACTTTAACTCAAAGCTGGAGATTTCCAGTGAGAGCAAGCTATCTTATATACTGTACAAGTTGGATATAAATATACTACTGCCTATTGTATGTTGTTGAGTCCTTTGTGCCTATTGTCCTTGAGTGTCACTACTGTACACAAAAAGGTTATTGTACATCATCAGGTGATACTGTTGCATCAAAAGACAATGACTGACTAGGCTTATTGTAATGACTAAGCCTGTCCCATGGTTCTAAGCACTGGTCTAAATGCTCTGACTAAGCATAAATAGAGGTTAAGAGAGATAAAAGAGTAAAAATCATAACATTATCCTCTCCTTAAGACCATTGTTCTGATAGCTTAATTTAGAGATAGCTCATATTCCCATATTGCATCTGCAGTGTCCATTTATTTTTCATTGACCCACTGGTTAGATTCTGGGTGGTATTCTTTCTAACTGACCAAGTAGTCAATTATTATTATCATCTCTCTCTCTTTTACCTTTATTTTTTGTAGTTTATAGTTTAAGACTTGATCAATTTCATAATATTCTTTATCATTGATCAGATTGAAGAGAGGAGGAGGACGAGCCTGTTGGTTAGAGAATGCAGGCATGACATAGAGTGTGAGCAGTATTTCATTGAAAACATTGTATATTTTTCAATATGCTAGGAGTTGGAGTCTGTATGCAGAAGCTCTGACTTTGGCAGTAATGATAAAGGGCCTCATCTACTTATCAGATAGCTTCTGTTTCAGGCATGATAGATATAGGTTTGTGGTATCCAACTATACTTTGTCATTGATGGTATAGGAATGTATGAAGCAATGATAAGAGTCATAATTCATAACTGTTGCTGTATGCTCCAATGCAATGTGTATTTCATTGTGTATTTTTGCTATTGTCATGATGAAGTCTGATGATGCTAGTGTGGATATGTGGGAGCAGATGGTTTGGGTGATGTTAGGGTGTCAGCTATAATTTATGAAGAATGGTGATTTTCCTGTTGCCAAATGAATGCAATTATTGTATTGGAATGTGGCTAGAGCAAGCCACTTAGTCCAATTGTCCTGTTAGTAATTAATAAAGAGTTGAAGATATTTTTTGACTTTTTGATTTGCTCTCTCTATTTGTCTATCCATCTGAGAGTGATATGCTGTAGAGGTGTTTTGTTTGATGTTTAGTAGCCAGTATAAGTTGTCAAGAAACTTAGAGACAAATTGTGATCTATGATCAGAGATGATCACTTAGGGCATCTCATACTTTGCATACATCTCATCCCAGAGTATTTTAGCTCACCTCTCTAATGTTAATTCTGTTGAGCATGCAATTGGTATGATCACCTTTGAGAATCGATCAACTATAATAAGAATGGCATTATAGCCATTGCTTTCTGGTAGTCCAGTTATTATGTCCACTGAGATGTGGGTCTATGATGTCTATGGCACTTCATTGGAATGAAGTGAGGCTGCTCAGACTTGAGTTGATACCTTTCCTTATTGGCAGATATCACATGCTTTGACATATTGTTCAATATCTATGCCTATTTTCAGCTACCAGTACTCATATAGTACAAGTTCCTTCATCTTCACAATTCCTGGATGTCTGGCTATCACATGGTCATGACATGTGGCAATTATCTCACTACATAGAGCATAGTCTTAGAGTATGTAGATTCATCTATCATAGTGGATCATCTCTTTCTCCTTTGTCATTTCTCACTCATAGTTTAGTGATGGGGCAATGTATTGATCCCATTTACTGGAGTCTTAGGTTACACTCTTGATATGCTCATGTATGGCTTCCTCTGTTGGCATGATCATGGCTCAGAAGTGTTCTGGTTTGAGCAGAACTACTTTCTCATTATCTCCTTCTCCTTGATCATAATCTGCCCTTTAGCTGAGTAGATTGGCCTTTTTGTTTGCAGTGCCTGCTTTATGATGCAAAGTATATAGATACTAGCTCAGTTCTATAATCCAGTGAGCCTGTCAACAGTTCAGTTTCTGCAGCTGTCAGAAATACCAGAGGTTCTGATGATTGGTCCACACTTTGAAGGTTTGAATTGTCCTGATCAGATAGTGTCACTATTCCTCTAGGGTGAGCATGATGGTGAGTAATTCCTTGTCATAGATTTTATAGTTCCTCTCTGTAGCTGATAAGGCTTTAGAGAGGAATGCAACCAGTCATTATTTTCCATCCTGTTTCTGTGACAACACTGCTTCTATCACTCCCTCACTTGAGTCTGTCTCAACCTGAAACTTTTCTTTCTATGTTGATATGGCTAATATTACATCTTCTGCAAGTTGTTGCTTTAGATCATCAAAGGCAGCCTGCTGACTTGGTCCCCACATCCAGAGGGCATTGCCAGTCAGCTGTGTCATAGGCCATACAACATAGCTGTAGTCTCTGATAAACCACTAGTAGGAGTTGGTGAACCCTAGAAATAACTGTAGTTTCTTCTTCTTCATTGGCTCTGGCTATTCTATCACTCCAGCCATCTTGACTGGGTCTATATGGATGTTGCCTTTCCTGATGATCACCTCAAAGTATTCAGTTTGTAATATTTCAAACTCATATTTCTCTGTCTTAAAGAAGAGTTTGTGCTTTCTCATTAGACTAAGTATCTGTTAGACCAGTCTTCAGTGTTCTTCTCTCATTTTTGACATTATTAGGATGTCATCCAGATTTATGGTGACTTTGCCTATAACAATAAGATCTTTAAAGATATTGTTTATCATCCATTAAAAGGTTACAGATGAGTTTGTGAGTCTGAAGAACATTACTGTGAATTCAAACAATTCTTTGTTAATTTAGAAGGTGGCTTTCCATTTATCACCTTCCTTGATCTGAATGTTGTTGTATCCCCACTGGACATCCAACTTAGTGTAATACTTAGTCCCTCTGAGCTTGTCTATTAATTTGGAAATCAAAGAGAGCAGGTAGCAATTTTTGATTGTCATTTCATTTAGCTTTCTGTAGTCTTAGACTGGCCATAGTTTGCCATCCTTTTTTTTGACAAAGAAGAAGGGGGATGCCATTGGGAATTTCAATGATCAGATCCTCCCACTAGAGAGGTTCTCATCAAGAAACTTGTCAAGTTCCTGCTGCTCATTGTTACTGAGTGGGTAGGTCTTACAATTGAGGTTGGCATTGGCATTTGGAATGAGCTTGATTGCATAATCCTATGGCTTCAGTTCAGGGAGTTCATCAAAACTCTCCTTTTCAAAGAGATCCTTGTAGTCCCTTGCTCATTCTGATACCATCTCTTCAAATATCTTCTCCTTCTTTTGTTCAAGAGCTTTAGCTGCTAAGTTATTAGTATGATGAGTAGTGCATATGTGTATTGCCAGCCCCAAGTCTACTGTGAGGAGGGTTTTGCCATCTTCCATCTCTTTATTCTATTGATCCTTGGGGTTTTCATTGGGCAGTTTGAAAGCTAGTTTCCAGCATTTACATCAGGTGAATGTGACTTTTCTGATCTTTCAGTTGATTAGTGGATTGTGCCTGATCAACCAGTCATGCCTCAGGAACACCTCCTTGGTTCTGAGGTCAGTGACCACAAGATCAATTTGTTCAAAGTGATTTCTGATCATGAGTCATAACTCTATAAACTCTATAATTGAGCTGGCCTGGTTTTTTATTCTGTCAGTATTGTATATGGGGATAGAGGCAGCCATAGCCTATATCAGCAATTGGTGCTTGTTAATAAAAGACCAATTGATAGAGCTCTCTGTGCAACTACTGTCAACTAGTATGGTGACTGTGTGGCTTGTTCAGTTTGTAAAGGTTTTGATTTGGGCCTTGACAGTTAGGTCTTGTCCCATGGTCTTGGTCTGACAGATATATCTCCATAGTCCTCATAGCTTGTCAAGCCATTTCAGGGCTTGACACCTCTCTGCATTCCTCATTCCTTTGATTATTTTATTGATGACTTCTTCAGCTTGGATCTTGTGTATTCAGTTTTTGAGTATGGCCTTTGCCACCTCCTCTGTTGGCACTTCTTGGATGGTCCTTCAGGTCCACTCAGTGTTGAATGGTTTAAGCTATCTAGTGGAGGTCTCTCCCTCTGTTTGGCCTATGTGCATTTGAGTTTGTTTCTTAAGTGATTCTTGGATATGCAGTGTGAGAGACATGGGTATATTTGAATGCACACATAATTTAGACATATGGTTGACTACAGAGATACTATTAGTCCATCAGCTGATCCAGTGGAATTGCTCACTGGTTAGTCCTCTTCTTTTAACTCTTTTATCTTGATATTCATGTTGAGCTCTTTCTCCTCTTTCTGGAGTTTGGTGATCTGCACTCTGATGTCTTTGTGGATTCACTTCTTTTTTGGGCAGTCCTTGGCTATGTGGTTCTTCTGTCTACAATTGAAACATTTTTCCTCTTTTTTCATCCAATTAATGTCCATGGGCTTTCTTGTCTCCATGTATGTCATGCCAGTACTCATCTTCTAGGCATCATAATAGATGTTGGCCATCGAGAGTTCTAATTTTCTGGCTGTTGATGTATTCAGTTTAAAGTGTGAGAGCAGATTTAGCTTTCTGTAGTCCTGCAATGTGGACTGTTCTGCCTTCTGTTGTTGTCACTCTTTATACATCTTGATGATCTGTTTCTTCCACTCATTGTAATCAACTGGGATGAACTTTCTGATTGCCAAGATCATAGTGATGTATGAACTGAGGACTCCTCTCTTGAGAGCCTTGACCATCCTCCTGTCATTAGCTATATCTTCTCAAATCCCAGCTAGTTTTGCAAGCTGTTCCAACTTGTCAAAGTAATTGGTTGCCACCTTCTTGCCCATCTTATAGTCCTTGATCTTTTGTTTGTGTATCTCTTGTACTGCCAGATCAATGAATTTGTTGGTGAGCATTTGTTTGAACACTGGCCATAAGCAATATTGATAATGTTCTCTTGTGGTCAACTGGAAGTTTAGTGAGATTAGAATCCACCATGTTTTAGCCTTGTTTTCCAGATATGAGGCTGCAAATGCAACTTTATTCATATTCATTCTGAGGTAGATAGTGTAAGCCTCAAAGTACTATTCACAATCAATAAGAAAGCAGTCAATATCATCAGAGACACCCTTGAAAGAGTGAGGCTTTCTGACTAAGTCAGGTTGATATTAGAGTACTATGGCATTTTCAGACAGTGGGTTCATCAGGTTGGGTCACTAATCAAATAGCAGTCTGAAGAAGGAGTGTAAGGAGTTGTCATTGGTGATGAGGCTTCTTTGCAGTGCAGCTTCCTTTTATATGATTACTCTATTACATATGGTAAATCCTAGTTTTACTGCTTCAGAATCATCTCAGACTGGTTCTTTTCTGGTTCTGCTCCTTGTGGCTTTGTCAGATGGAGGCTGCACTCTCAGAACTTAGCTTCTCTTGCTAGTCTATGAGTTTTGATACTCACCAGATCAAGAGTTCAGCTGGAGTTTTGATTATAATAGTCAAGTTGCTAATAATCATACTGAAGGGGTGGAGTATGAATACTGGCTTCAGATAGAGAGAGCTATATATACAGCCTGTCAAAGAGTGATGGAGAGAGAGAAGGGGAGTCTATAGCATTAGCTCGATCTTGACTGGTGACTGATACTCTGATAGTCTGCTGACTGAGTCCTTAGAATGATTTTAATTGTATTATTCAGTGGCATAGTTGGTGGTAGCATGCTGCAGAATCTCTGTTCATTCTTCTAGTTCAGCATAAATATATAATTTATCCATCCATATTGCCAACCAGTTAGCATTGCATCATAAGTATGTTACTTCTCTCTGGTATAACTTGTGGTACTCATTCACTTGTGTCCTTTGTATTTCTTCTTTCAGTGCTTCTTTGTCTATGTTTTCTAAATAAAAATATTGAATGTCTCCTCCATCATGTGGTATACTGCTACTTTCAGTATCTTTATCATCTCTGACCTGGCTGTCTCCTTCCTCCTCTTTCATAAAAAGAAAGACAGTGAGCTGATTGAAGATACTTCCCTCTTCTATGAGTGGTCATACTATCACTGTTGATCCACTACTCTGGCTGAATACTAGGCCCAGCGATAAGGCTCAAATTGCAGGGGTTTGAGATTACAAAGGTTTTTATTCAGGAACTGGCTCCAATTTGCTCATTGTACTGATTGCTGTCTGCTGCTCTTACTGTCTTCAAGCATATGCTATAGTTTTTGAAGTTTTCATAGAACTCTTCATTGAGGAACTGATAAGCAACTCTGCTTTCAAGAAAGCCTTAGAGAGCATGAGTGGAGATGTGGGCATTGAGAGGAACTTGTAACCTATAGTGTTTGAGGATGGACTCATTATCCCCAAAAATAGTGTTAGAGCTGGAGGTTCAGCTGGAAGAGGGATATTTAGGAGTTGGAGGCTATGCAGTAAGATGAGAGACATCATCTCTAGATAGAGGAAGGACTCCTCCATCCTCTCAGTTTCTTACTTTGTTGGCTGTGAGGACCTCTCAGGGTCCTGGAGCCTATAGGTCTGTGTTTGTGATGCTAGATTCTCTAAAAATGGGAGTTGAGAGGGAAAGCTCAGATTAGAGCCCATACCAGCTGGGGAATATACTTCTAAGGTGCTCAGCTTCTATCCTGCACTGCTGCACTCAGTGCTGTCAATTCCACTCAGCCTCTTTGTAGGCTTATTACCTCTCATTGGTGATGCAGACCTCAAGCTCACTGTGGGCAATTTCAGACTCAGTTCATCTATGATCTCATCATTATTCTTCTTGTAATATTGCCATGCTGTAATTAAAGGGAATACTGAGGTTTCAGTTTGAGAATAGTCAGTGAATGATTTCATCTCAGATTGCCAGATTTCTCTGGTGCTGCACAATGCACTCTGACTCTGGCCTTCCCATCTTAGCACTGATCTCTGGAGAGTGTGAGGTCAGAGATGAGATGGGTGTTCTATGGCTTGCTGGGGTATAGTGGGATCTCTGAGCCATCCTAGTGGCATGAAGGGAATCTCAGATGCAGTTAGCAATCTCATGGGTTCTAGGAGTGGTGGAAGAGTCAGAGTTAGAGAATTGGTGAAAGAAGTCTGATAGGAGGTCCTTGTCCTCATGATTTGAGATAGAGAGTGGGATCTATGAGTTTCAGAATCCTGTGAGATGATAGTTTTTATTTTGGCTGACTGGTCAAAGAGGGTATCTGTGTCTTTCTTCTTCTTGAACATTCTCTTAATGTGAGCTGCTAGGTCTAGCTTTGGGTAAAGGGCTTGTCAGGAGCTGATAGGATGTTCATCTGGATTTAAGGATGTCATAAAGAGGTAGATCAGAGGTTATATTGCATAGAATGTGTCAGATGTGTTGGAATTCCTGATAATATCTGATTGCTCAGGTGATGATTGATTAGCATCCTTAGCATAGCTGGATAATCACCAATAACCCTAAAAGTGTTTTGATAATGGAAGCAAGGAGTTCAAAGAACTCTTGGTCAAAGTTTGGGTTTGTCAGATTGATAGACAGCATTCAGTTTCCTCCACACTATAGTATATGAGAAAAGAGAAAAAGAAGCTTCAAGCTAATTGTTAGGCTTAAGCCACATATGATCAAAGACACATGATAAACTAATGTGCCTTCATGTTCAAGACTTCCACTAGAGTCCACTTGTTGTGCTTTATTGACCAGTATGCTTCAAAACTTTTTAGAAGTAGCTTGAGAGTAGAATGAGATATAATAAACTTTAGCTTAAAGCTGGAGATTTCCAGTGAGAGCAAGCTATCTTATATACTGTACAAATTAAATATAAATATACTACTGCCTATTGTATGTTGTTGAGTTCTTTGTGCCTATTGTTCTTGGACATCACTACTATATATAAAAAGATCATTGTATGTCATTGGGCAATGCTGTTGCATTAAAAGACAATAATCAACTAGGCTTATTATAATGACTAAGCCTATCCCATAGTTCTAAGCACTAGTTTAAATACTCTGACTAAGCATAAATAGGGGTTAAGAGAGATAAAAGAGTAAAAATCATAATATAAATGTCCCTTCTAGCAGCCTTGCTAGGAGTGACAGCTTCTGTAGATTCAGCCCATAAGTCAGAGTCTGTTCCTGCTGGTATGCTGGGCTCTTGAAAGGGAAAGCTCAAAGTTTCTGTTTAGAGACTATACTAACTTAGAGATGCTGATCTCCAGATAGTGGCCTCAAGCTTATGCTGACAGTGATGATAGTGTCTATTATACTAGACCTCCTTGTATGTATTCTGAGCCTGGACTGCTGCATACTTAGCAGTATCTCAGATTGTTTTAGTTTTGATGTGTCTAGACTATAGGGCTTATTTAAATTCTCTGTCCTCTGGATGTCAGTGCTGAATTAGTCCTCTTGAAACATTGTTGTTGCTACTGCTAAGATCTGTGAGGCATATTTCTCAGATACTAGTGTGGATGGATAAGACTAAGCTTCTTTCTGGAGTCACATAAAAGAAATTATGATCAGAGTTTAGAGACATGTTTCAGAAGCTTAGAGCCATCTCAGTGGCATCAAGAGAGTCCTGGGCACAGTCTCTAATCCCATACTCAGAAGAGGCAGTGAAAGGGTCAGAAGATAATTTATTATCAAAGAAGTCATCAGGGAAATTTTTGTCTTCATAGTTTGGGACTAGAGAGAACTCTGGCAAGACCTATAGGTTTCTGATGTTGGAGTTAATGAGGTAGGAGCATGGACATAGTGAATGAGGAAAAAGTTTTTGAAAGAGAACAGATGCTAGAGTAAAACATTGTAACATTACTATATAGGTAGTAAGTAAATATAGTCAAGGATAGATATGTATAGAAGGTACTCACATCTCAGTGTTATGGCTGAAAGCTGAGATGTGTGGAATGGTGTAACATATTGAAAAAGAAAGGAATATCAAATAGATAAGTGAACATGTGTGTATTATACTATTTCTATGTCTAACACCTCTCCTCAAAACATAAACAGTTTGCTTATATAACATCCAGTGTCTCTGTAAACTTCTTGAATTTTGAACAGGCTAACAGTTTTATGAGAATGTTGGCAACCATATTATCAGTTGGACAGTACATCAGTTTGATGTGGCTTTGTTCAATGGTTTAGCAAATAAAATGGTACCAAACTCTAATATGTTTTATTTATTCATGGAATACTAAATCCTTGGTGATAGAAAGTGTATTTTGACTATCAGAAAAGAGGATGATAGGGTTTGTTAGATAAATGGAAGGGTTTGCAATGAATATGGAGAGCTCTGAGAGGAGTTTGTAAAGCCATATCATATTCTTTAATGCTGGTGTGAGTCCAACATATTCTGATTCACTGGTGGAGACAGTAACAATTGGTTGCTTTCTTAATGTTCACATAACAGCACTTTGATCTATGGATAGGACAAATCTAGATATAGATGTTCATCCAGACTAGTTGGCATATGCTGCATTATGATAGCCCTTAGGACTGATGCCAGGATCACTGATTACAAGCCATTGATCATATGTACCCTTAAGATAATGAAGAACTCAGAATCCTGCTTTTAGATGAGTTGAACATGGGTCTTCTATGAATTGTGATAATGCTGATACTGAATAGCTGATTTCAGGGTGGGATCCAACTGCAACATACATGAGAGACCCTAGCAGCTCACAATAGAGTGCTTTTTCACATATGACATAACAGATTCTGTGGATATGGAGGGTGAATCTGGGTTTAAATCAAGATTTGCTTCTATTGGCATTACAAATAATGCTATGTCCTGAACTCTGAATTGTTTTGTGATCTGATCAATGTAGGCTGGCTGTCCAATGCTGATGGTATGCCTTTCCCAGTCTCAAGTGATATGCATCTCCAAGAGCCAATGTATAGGTCTAAGATCAACTAGCTTAAAATGTGAGCTTATTTCTCATTTGAATTGATCTGATTCATTTTGGAAGTCTGTGATGATGATGAAATCATCTGTAGCAACTGCAACAATGGTATATTTGATCTCTGATCTGATCCAGTAGAAAACAGCCTCATCTGCATTGCTGATAGTGAATCTTAGAAAGATCATTGTTGTCTTCAGAATCTGATACCAGCCATGTCCTGCTTGTTTTGTGCCATACAGACATTTGCACAGCTTGGCATAGATGTTCTGACCTTTGAGGTGTTCTGGGATTATGAAGAATTCTTCATATCTGTTTGAAAACTTGATATAGATTTTCTTGGTGATGTCAGCATGCAGATATGCATTTTTGATATTGGCTTGGTCTATAATTGCATTTCGAGAGGCAGCCATGAAGAGTAGGATGCAGAGAGTGAGAAGACAGACAACCAGGATATAGATGTTGAAGTAGTCAACACTTTAAATCTGAGAGAATTCTTAGGCTACAAAATAGGACTTAGCCTTTTCAGGCTCACCAGTTTTATTTTGTTTGATCCAGTAGACAAATCTTGTACCCATGATATTTGCATCTGTGGGAACATCTTCTCTTTTCATCATTTCCTATGCTTTCTTCTTCTTGCACTGTCTTATCTCTACAAGCATTGACTCACACTATTCCTCTTCATCAGAATCACTCAGTGCTTCCTTCATAATTACTGATTCAACATCCACTATCATAATATAGTTGACTGGTGAGTAGCTGTCTGATTTATCATTATTATCTGATTCTGACTCATCTTCAAGTGCTGTTGTTGCAATTCCAGCTGTAGTGGGATATTTGCACAAGTCTGAGGGTGCGAGTTGACTAGATTTCAGAGCTGCAGATCACTTAGAGCAGCTGGGTTGAGGGATAGAATCAGATTCTATATCTGTGAGTGGAGATTCAGAATGCTCTGAATGAGTTTCTGTGAGTGGTTCATCTGGCAGGTTTTTGAAGGATTTAGAAGCAGTTGATGACTTTGGGACAATAGAGTCAGTATCTTCATCTTTCCCTTTGACTATGAATGGTTCTGGAGTCAGATCATTCTTATTAAAGTATATGTCATGTTCAATGCTGACTTTTTGCTTTTTGGGCCAGTAAACTCTCCAGCCTTTGGCTTCAATATCAATGTCTATGAAGTGAGCTTCAATAGCATGCTCCTCAAGCTTCTCTGGTGCCTTTACTTGGATCCAGCATTGGCATTCCCAAGGGCAAAGACCTCAGATATTAGGCTTTCTGCTGGTTGCCATCTTGAATGGGGTTTTCCCTGATGGTATTGCTTTTGTTGAGATGCAGTTGTAGATCCATTTGACATGCCAGTGAGCTTCAGCTCAGAGATATTTTGGTAACTCTGAACTGATTAAGAAAGCTCTAGTCGTATCCATCAGATAGCCATTTGAACATTCAGCAATTCCATTTGACTGTAGGAAATCATGTACATTAAGGTGTTAAATAGTCTCCTTTGATTTGAGATGCTGACCAAACTCTTCACTAGTGAATTCTCCCCCTCAATCCATACCAAGGATCTTGATGACCTCTATGCCTTGCTGAACCTTGATCCATATCTCATAATGTTTATATGATCCAAAGATATCCAATTTCTTTGATAAGTATTTGGATTTTTATTCATGGGTATATAAGTTATAGAATGTGCAGGCATAGTAGGCTCTCTCTAGTGATGCTACAGACATCAGGCCTATCAGGTCTCCAATAATCTTGTCACTGCTATTGTTAACATATTCATATTGGCCTTGTTTTAGAAATGGCTTGTGCTTTGCTTTGGCCTTTATACAGGTCTCACAAAATTCTGATTTGGAGTTAAAGTTAAGCTCAATTCCTTTGATATGGCTATTGATGTACATGCAGCAAAGAGTGGTGTGACTTCAGTGAGCACAAATGTTATGTAGCTCAGTGATATTCACTTTGAGCTTATCTGCCACCATAGCAACATCTAGTTTGGCTGCTGTAGTTTACTGTGCATGTGGAGTTGAGATTATATATAAGCCACCAGCTTCAGAGATTTTTGCAATGATCTTAGCATCTGACCATAGTGTGCAAATGTACATGGTGTGATCAGAGAGTTTGATATGAATGGGAAATCCAGCACAACTGACTTGTGAGAGTGATATAAGGGTGTAGGCTATTTTTAGTATATGATATGTATTTTGAAAACTTGTGATGGTGGGTTTCTATCTCTTTCTCATGGGAAGTGGTAATCAAAGATCCTCTTTTCCTATCACATAGAAAACTTGGCCATTTGCAGCTTTGATGGGTTTCAGTTTGATTTTGATATAGTTTTTGAACTTCTAATGTTCAGATGAGTATGTTTTCAATACTCCATAATCTGCTAATGCCATAATGTTCTCCCCTTTTGCTGCATAAGCATCACTTTCAGCTCTATAATCAGATGTGCATATTAATGCCACATTCTTATGATCATTGTTATCAGCTATGATGGTGATAATATGTTCATCATCACTTTTATCAATAGCTGCAGATGCTGACTCTTTTGCTTTTTCCTTCTTCTTAGCCTTATTCTTTTTTAAAGCTAGGCCTTGTCCTGCCTTTTCACTGCCTTCACACCAACAATCTGCAATAAGGTGGCCAGTTTTACCACATGCTGGATTTGTGCATTTGAGATAAAATTGATCAGATTTTTTCTTTGACTTTCCTCTAGAGCTCTGGCTCTTTCTTTTGCTCTGCCATTGAGCAGACATTGCTATATTTTTAGCAGTAGCCTTCAATGTGATCTCCTCATCCTATTCTTCATGCAAAGTCACAACTAGGATGTCTAATGTCAGAGTCTTTCCAGTAAACTTGTGTTAAGCCCAAATGTCACATGAGTAAAAACACATGATAAACATGTGTCTCTTCGCACTTCGAGAGATCACATGAGTCTACTGGCTGTGTCTAGGCTCGTTGTGTTACAAGGTCAAAGAATGACTTGAGATAGAATAGTGAAGATAAACTTTAGCTCGAGGCTGGGTTATACCAGCAAGAGCTGTGGGTCTTAAATACTGTACAGGTAAGGCTAATAATACTTCTACCTATTGTGTTGTTCTGTGTCCATAGTGCCTGTTGTCCTTGAGCACCATTGTTATACATAAAAGGGTGTTCGTGCCTCGTCAAGCATCATTGTATGGCCATAGAGAATAAGTCATTTGTGCTGACTAATTCCCTCCCACGATGTCTTGACTAAGCATGGATAAGGGTTAAAGCTAGGTTAAAAATGAAAACAGGGGTAACAATCATAACATTACCCCCTCCTTAAGACCATTGTCCTGATGGCTTAATTTAGAGATAGTTTATAGTCATATATTGCGTCGTCAGCATTCATGTATTTTTCGTTTATCCACTGGTTTGATTCTGGTCCATATCCCTTCCAGCTGACAAGATAATCAATGGTCGTTGTTGTTCCCCCCCCTCGTGCTTTGACTTTTCATAGTTTGTGGTTTAGTACTTGGTCAATTTCATAGTGCTCCTCTTCGTCGATGAGGATTGCAGGGGGTTCAGGTGGCTTTTCTTGGTTGGGGAAGACCGGTGCAATATAGGGTGTCAGAAGAGACTCATTGAAGATGTCATGGACTTTCCATGTTTTTGGGAGTTTTAGTTTGTATGCGGATGCGCTGATTTTGGTGAGGATGGGAAACGGTCCTGTGCATTTGTCTGCCAGTTTTTGTTTTGGATGGGGAAGATGCAGGTGTGTGGTGTCAAGCCATACTTTGTCATGTATAGCATATGTATGGGGTGATCATTTGTGCTTGTCGTACTGTCTTTTCATTGCTGCTGCAGCCTTTTCAAGGGTGTTCTTCGTCTTGGAATGTATTGTTGTCATGGTGCTGGAAAAATCTGCTGAGGCAGGGGTTGAGGTTTGAGACTGGGTTGTTTGGGTGATATGTGGGTGTCACCCATGGTTAACAAAGAATGGTGTCTTTCCCGTTGCTGCATGGACCTGATTGTTGTGCTGAAAGGCGGCAAGGGCTAGCCATTCAGTCCAATCATCCTATCGGTAGTTGATGAAGAGTCGTAAGTACTTCTCAATTTCTTAATTGACTCTTTCCATTTGTCTGTCAGTCTGGGAATGATATGCAATAGATGCATTTTGTCGGATGTTAAGAAGACGATAAAGATCCATCATGAATCTTGAGATGAATTGAGGTTCTCGGTCTGAAATGACGACTTGTGGCATTCCATATTTCGCATAGACCTCGTCTCGGAGGATTTTTGCCCACCCCTCAGAGGTGAGCTCTGTGGAACAAGCAATCGGAATGATAGCTTTCGAGAAGCGATCAATGATTACAAGAATGGTATCATACCCCTGGCTTTCTGGTAATCTGGTGATCATGTCGACCGAGATATGTGTCCAGGGAGTAGTTGGTATTTCATTTGGGTATAGGGGGGCTGCCTGAGGTTGTGTTGATGCTTTTCCTCTTTGGCAGGCTTCACACACCTTAACGTAGGCCATGACATCTTTGTCGAGTTTTAGCCACCAGTATTCTCATAAAACCAACTCTTTCATCTTTGCAATGCTGGGGTGTCCTGCCGTTTTATGATCGTGACATGTGGTGATTATTTCACCTCAGAGGCTATGATCTTGAGGCACATAGATCCGTTCATCATACCAGATCATTCCTCTCTCCATTGTTAGCCCTCGTTCATGATTCAGGGATGGGGTGATCCATTGATCCCACTTGTGAGAGTCATGGGTCATACTTTTAATTTGTTCGTGAATCTCTTCTTCTATGGGCATGATCATAGCTCGGAAGTGCTCAGGACAGAGGATTGTTACTCCCTCATTGTCAGCTCCCCTCTGATCATGGTCCGCTCTCCAACTCAGCAAGTCTGCCTTTTTGTTGGCAGTTCCCGGTTTGTGATGAAGGGTGTATTGGTATTGGGTCAGTTCAGTGACCCAACGGGCTTGTCGGTGATTGAGTTTCTGTGGTTGACAGAAATAGCATAGGTTTTGGTGATTGGTCCATATTTCAAATACTTCGATGGCCCTGATCAGGTAATGCTGCCATTCTTCCAGAGCCAGCATGATAGCAAGCAGCTCCTTGTCGTATATTTCATAGTTCCTTTCCATGACCGATAGTGCTTTGGAAAGGAATGCTACCAGCCTCCACTTCCCATCCTGTTCTTGGGATAGGACGGTGCCTATAGCCTCCTCACTGAAGTCTGCCTCGACACGGAATCTTCTGTCATTGGTCGGAATTGTGAGCATGATGTCCTCAGCTAGGCGTCATTTAAGGTCTTCGAAAGTGGTCTGCTGGGACAGACCCCAGGTCCAGGGGACATTGCTGGTCAGCTGTGTCATAGGGCATACGATTTTGCTGTAGTCACGAATAAATCGGCGGTAGAAATTGGTGAAGCCAAGGAAGGATTGGAGCTTCTTTTTCTTGGTTGGTTGCAGCCACTCAGTGACTCCTATCACTTTTACTGGATCCATTCAGATACTTCCTTCTGAGATTATTACTCCGAGATATTCTGTTTTGAATACCTCGAACTCGCATTTTTCCACCTTGAGGAACAGTTTGTGCTTCCTCATGAGTGCCAGGACTCTTCATATGAGGGCCCTGTGTTCCTCCTTTGATCTGGACATGATTAGGATGTCGTTTAGATAAATCATGACCTTCTCAGTGGCGATGAAGTCCTTAAATATGTCATTCATCATCCACTAGAAGGTTGCTGGAGAATTAGTGAGTCCAAAGAACATCACTGTTGGTTCAAACAGCCCTCAGTTAGTTTGAAAGGCTGCCTTTCACTTGTCGCCTTCTTTGATTTGGATGTTATTATACCCCTATCGGACATCGAGTTTTGTGTAGTACTTTACACCTCAGAGTTTGTCCATCAGTTCTGAAATGAGGGGGAGAGGGTACCAATTTTTAATGGTCATCTCATTTAGCTTTTGGTAATCCTGGACCGGATGAAGCTTCCCATCTTTCTTTTTAACAAAGAAGAATGGGGATGCCATTGGGGATTTGGAGGCTCTGATCCGTCCACTGGACAAATTCTCTTCTAGGAATTTGTCCAGTTCTTGTTGCTCATGGTTCAAGAGTGGATAGGTTTTGCAGTCGAGGTTTGCATTCACATTGGGGATCAACTTGATTGTGTGGTCCCAGGGTTTTGGGTCAGGTAGTTTGTCAAAATTCTCCTTGGCGAATAGGTCTTTGAAGTCTCAGGCCCAGGTAGAGACCATTTCTTTGAAGGTCTTCTCCTCTTTCTGTTTGTTGACTCATGCTGCCAGTTCATTAGCATGATGCACTGTGTGAATATGCAGTTCTTGTTGTATGTCAATGGCCAGGATCATTTCTCCATCTTCCATCTCTTCGTCCCACCGATCTTCTGGATCTTCGTCGGGAAGCTCAAATGGGACCTTCCGACATCAGCATCAGGCGAAGGTGATTCGTCCCGTCTTCCAATTGATGAGAGGGTTATGCTGTATAAGCCAGTCATGCCCCAAGAACACTTCCTTGGTCCCGAGATCCGTGACCACTAGGTCTATCCATTCTGTGTGGTCTCCTATTGTTAATCAGAGTTCCACAAATTCAGTAATCGACCCAGCTTGATTTTTGGTCCCATCGGCATTATATACTAGTATTGAGGCAGCAGTGGCTCAGGTTGGTATGTGGTGCTTGGTGACGAAGGCCCGGTTGATAGAACTTCTGGTGCACTCACTGTCGATTAGGGCCGTGACCTCATGCACATTTCAATTGGTGAGGGTTTTGATTCATGCTTTGGTCATTAAGTCTCTCTCAGGGGTTTTGGTCCATCGGATGAACCTCTGGGGTCCTTGGAGTTCGTCGAGCCATTCCAGGGCCTGACATCGCTCGGCCCACTTTATTCCTGCTATCATCTCATCTATCACCTCTTCTATCTGGGTGCGATGGATCCAGTTTTTTAAAATAGCCTTGGCGGCTTCTTCGCTTTGTGCATCGCAAATGGCCCATCAGGTCCATTCGGTTTCGAATGGCTTGAGCCAAGTTTTGGGGCTCTCTGCCTCTGTTCAGCCTGTGGGCACTTGAGTCTGCTTTATTTGTGATTCTTTGGTGTGCAATATGGACTTTGGTATATTCAAATGCATTTAGGTAGCTACAAAGGTACTATCAGTCTGTTCAATGGCTGGTTTGTGCACACCATCAGAGTTTCTGGCCACCCTAGTGGAATCGCTCACTAGTTGGCCTTGTCTTTTACTTCTTCGACCTTTGATTCCGAGCCGAGTTCCTCTTCTTCCTTCTGGAGTTCGGCGATTTGTGCCCAGATGTCTTCCCAGGTTTATTTCTTCTTTGGGCAGTCTTTGGCCATATACCCCTTCAACCCGCAGTTAAAGCACTTTCCTTCCTTCTCCATATGATCTATGTCCATTGGCTTGCCCGCACCGGTGTATGTGGTTTCTGTCCCTGTCTTCTGACTGCCATAGTTGGTTGTCGAGGATCCCGATGGCTTCCCGGCAGTTTGCCCAGGCTTGCCCTGGGTTGGTGGGGTCGGCTTCTTGCCATAGTCTTGCAAGGTCGATGATTCCGCTTTCTGCCTTTGCCATTCCTTGTACATCTTGATGATCTGCTCTTTCTATTGGTCGTATCCGACTGGCATTAATATTTTGACATCCATTGCGGAGATCATTGTGAGGTATGAAGAGGGGACTCCTCGTTTGAGGGCTTCGACCATTCATCCATCATTTGCAATGTCGTCTCGGATTCCTGCCAACTTGGTGAGCCGTTCTAGCTCGTCAAAGTAATCTGTGGCGGCCTTATCTCCCATTTTGTACTCCTTGATCTTCTGCTTGTGCACTTCTTGGACAGCGGGATCAATAAATTTGTTGTTTATCATCTGTTTGAATACCAGCCAGGAGGGGTATCGGTAGTGCCTCCTTGTGTTTGATCGGAAATTTAGTGAGATGAGGATCCACCACGTCTTTGCCTTCTCCTCTAAATAAGAAGTTGCAAAGGCGACTTGATTCATATTGGTTCCGAGGTATCCCACGTATACTTCAAAGTATTGTTCACAGTCGATGAGGAAGTGATCGATGTCATCTGATGCTCCCTTAAAGGGGCGGGGTTTGCAAAGGAGGTCTGGTTGGCACTGAAGGACATTGGCATTTTCTGCCAGGGGGCCCATTGGGTTTGGCCACTCATCGAAAGGGGGTTGCTGCCATTCGGCAGGTGGTCTGGGGAACGAGTGGAGAGACTTGTCATCAGCGATGGGGCTTCCCTTGGGTTCCTTGATGCAGACGATGACCCCGTTTCAGATGGTGAATCCTAGGCAGGTGGCCTCAAGGTCATTCTGGTTGGGTTCCCCCCTGCTAGGTCCAGTCTCATTGGATGGGGGCTGTGCCCCTAATAACTAGCTTCTCTGGCCTGTCCAAGGGTTCTGATATCCTACTGGCTGTGTCGTTTCTTGATACAGCCGTTCCCAGGTTAGATTGAGCTGAGAAATCATACTTCGAATCAACAGGTTTCTTGATTCGGCGATGCTTGATGCCGGTGGTGCCATGTATATGGCTCTTTTCAGCATGACAGGGGGGGTTCGAGGCATTGGTTGAACAATGGTCTGGGGTTGAAAAAGGGGCATCGACCTGAAAGGATCCTCGGGGTGTTGCCTTCCATATTCTCTCCAGGCATATTCCATTGCAGCATACTGTAAAATGCACTTTTTCTCTGTTAAGTCCGCATACTGATATTCAAGTCCAAGGGTGGTCGCTAGCCAGTGCACGTCCTGCCATAGAAAGAGCATTCCTTGCTCATACAAGTCCGTGTATTCCTTCTGCCTGTTTCTTTCAATCTCTTCCTTTAATGCTTCTTCATCGACGTTTTGTGCAGCGTACTTCATGAATTGCAACAGATTAAAAGGGCCTTCCTCGTTGTCCCCGTTGTCCTTACTGTCCTTGCTGTCCTCCTCGAGGAGGGAGGCAGCGAGCAGGTCAGAGGCGAGTGGCTCGATCCTCCATATTGTCAACGGGGAGCTCGCTGGCATTGCTAGGTCCAGCGACATCCTCTGGGGGAATTCGATGGATGGGGACAGTCGGGACTCCATAGTACTGTGTGCTGTCCGCTGTTCTTGCTCTCTCCAGTTCCTCACTATAGAGGCCGAAGTTTTGGTAGAACTTGGGAAGGAGGAACTGGTGAGCGATCTGCCCTCTCAGGAATCATCAGAGGGCAAGGTCAAAGATGTGGGCATTGTCTGGTACCCGGAGGCCATAGGTGTCAAGTATTGAGTCGACATCTGAGGCGATTGTATTGGTTCTGCTGGGGTACTGTAGAGAGGCACTTCGAGAGCACTGTTGTCCCTGTCAGATAGTCTCATTTCTGGAGGCGGAGCCCCCTGATCCCATCTGTGAGTCTCCATCGGATGGTTCTTAGAATGGAGATCCAGATCCTGAGGACCCAAGTTCATACCATGCAGAAGATGCAGACCCAAGTTGCTCTGCGTCCTCCTTTCTTCTTCATTCACACCCTTGGTGGTCATACTCAGCTTTCTCATACCGTCACTGGGCTTCTTCTCGCTGTCACTAGGCTTCTTCTCATGTATACTCAGCGAGCTCTTCCTGGGCTCACTCCTCTTCTGCTCAATGTTCTTGGGCCTGCTACTGCTGCTGTACTGCTCTGTTATAATCGAATGGGACTGTGAGGTCCCAGTCTGGGAATACCCTCCAAATAATCCTGTCCCTTGCAGCTCTTCCCCTGGTGCTAGCCATTCCTTCTTCTGGCTGGCTCCCAACGTGAAGGTGCCGATAGGGGTCACCAGCTGCAGAGATAGCGATCTCAATGTTGGCATAGTCAGGGTGGATAGTTCTTCCATGTGGGTCTTTGAGCTCCAGCCTGCTGATGGACTGGCTAGAGTCGGAGCCCGGCTCAGTGGGGCTATAGAGGGAATCATGGCATGAGTTGACAGCAGTCCTGGTTCTTAAAGCCACCCGAGAGGCATCACAGAAGTCCCTAGCATGGTCTCCAATCCCTGGGGTGCGAGAGGCGGTGGTAGCATTACTGGGGTTTGTAGCGAGGTTGTGGGCGACCTCCTGGGGGACCTGAGGGACCATCGCAGTCTATGGGTTTCGGAATCCTGTGAGGCCAGAGTCCCTGTTTCTACTGTTAGGTCGTCGAGGAGGGTATCAGTGTCTTTCTTCTTCTTGAGGGCTCCCTGAATCTGGGCTGCTATGCTCGGCTTCTGGTATGGGAAGCTCCTGCGGCTGGAGGGTCGATCTGGCGGAGGAGGGGATGTCATAGAAAGAGAGGTCCAGGGTTATGTTTCTGAGTATCTGTCAGATTTGTTGAAATGCTTGGTAGTGCCTGACAATCCAAGCAGTGATCGATTGTCATCCTCAGCAATAAGTGATGATGGCGAGAAGACTTAACAGCGTTCCGATGATGGAAGCTATTAATTTAAAGAAGTCATGATTTAGTTCAGAGATTGTGGCTGAGGACATTCGGTTTCTCAGCACAATTGGGCTTGAGAAAGGGAAGGATAAGCCTTGAGCTAATTGTTAAGCCCAAGCATCACGTGAGCAAAAACACATGATAAACGTGTGTCTCTTCGCACTTCAAGAGATCACATGAGTCCACTAGCTGTGTCTAGGCTTGTTGTGTCATAAGGTCAAAGAATGACTCAAGATAGAATGGTGAAGATAAACTTTAGCTCAAGGCTGGGTTATACCAGCGAGAGCTGTGGGTCTTAAATACTGTACAGATAAGGCTAATAATACTTCTACCTATTGTGTTGTTCTGTGTCTATAGTGCCCATTGTCCTTGAGCACCATTGTTATACATAAAACGGTGTTCGTGCATCGTCGAGCATCATTGTATGGCCGTAGAGAATAAGTTGTTTGTGCTGACTAATTCTCTCCCACAATATCTTGACTAAGCATGAATAGGGGTTAAAGCTAGGTTAAAAATGAAAACAGGGGTAACAATTGTAACAACTTGCTGGCAGCAGAGAGAGTGTGATGAATATAATCATAGAAAGATGAAAGTGATTTTTGAATCATCGAAGTATACTGATTGTCTTCAATCTTCAGACCCATTCCTTTGATTTGTTCATGAAGGACTTTCATCTCAGCAAGATGTTCATGCATATTGCCTTTATCAGGATATGCCATGTTTCCAAGCCAAGTAAGGAGGTGCTCTTGCACAAGATCACTCTTGCCAGTCATGACAGCAATAAGCTTCCTTCAGATGAGGGCAGCTGTTGCCTTGCCTTTGATCTCATTGAAGATAGAGTCAGAAATGGCTTTGTAAATGATATTATGCATCTTTGCCTCTTTCTGCTTATATTTCTCCAGCTTATCCTCCAGCTTATCTAGGTCATTATCTGAGAGTGGATGTGAAAATGCAGTATCGGAGGACCAGTAGAAGTTTCTCTTATGCTTGACAGGATACAGGAATATGTGAGCTGTCTTTTGAAGATGCTGGCCAAGGCCCTTGTCTAAAAACTTAGTGGTGAGCTTCTCTGAAAATGCTACTCAGTTCAATCCATTATCCATAAGCTTTGTTGTACTAACTAGCTTTATTTCAGTTGTCATGGATATGCTGGTAGCAGAGCTTATAATCTATTGGAGTTAATGAGGTAGAAGTATGGATGTGGTGAACAAGGAAAAAGTTTTTGAAAGAGAATAGATGCTAGAATAAAACATTGTAATGTTAATCTCAGCATTATGGTTGAAAGCTGAGATGTGCAGAACAGTGTGACATGCTGAAAAAGGAAGAAATATCAAATAGATAAGTGAACATGTGCATATTGTACTATTTCTATGTCTAACATCTAAACCCTGTAAGATGAGTATTATAGTTTCTGCTATCTATTTGTTAAAGTCATGAGGGGTACTGATATCTTTCTTTTTTTTTAGTGCTCCTTAAATGTGAGCTGCTAGGTCTGGCTTCAGGTACAGGTCTGATCAGAGGCTGAAAGAAGGGAGGCAGAGATATTATGAAGGGGAAGGTCAGATGTGATATTGCAAAAAATCTGCTGTACTTGTTGGAATACTTAATAGTGCCTGATTATTCAAGCTGCTATTGATTGTTGTTTATGGTAAAGTTGTATGATAGTGAGTAAGCCTAAAAGTGTTTCAATGATGGAAGCTAAAAGCTTAAAGAAATCATTGGTGAGATCAAAAGTTGTAGATACTGATGGTGGCATTCAGTTTTCTTCACACTTATTATGCATAAAAAAAGAGAAGCATAAGCTTCAAGCTAATTGTTAGGCCTAAGTGACATGTGACTTGAATATGTGATAAATAAGTGCTGTATTGTATTTGTACAGTCATGCTCAAGTTTATTTGTATATATTTATATGGCTTTGTGTCTTAAAGCCATTACAAGAAGGCTTAAGATAAAATGGTAGATGAATAAACTTTAGCTTGAAGCTGGGGATATATAGTAAGAGCTATCCTACTTATATACTGTCTGTCTGTTAAGATAAATATACTATTACTAATTGTGTCTGTCTAAGTCTTTGTGCTCTTTATCCTTAAGTATTGCTATTATTTACAAAAGAGTTGTTGAGCATTATTGAGGGGTGTCTTTGCATTAGAAGACAGTGATGGACTTGGCTTATTATAATGACTAAGCCAGTCTCATAGTCTTAAATGCTGGTCTAAGCACTCTGACTAAGCATAAATAGGAGTTAAAGTAAAAAAAAAGTAGAGAAATCATAATATGCCTAGCATGAGCTGCTTGACTTATTATACAACCTCAATCATTTTTCTGACATCATCTTCTTTACCTCCTCTGAGTCTTCAAATCCTATCGTGTCCAGCACCACTGATTCTATAGAATCTTCCAATTTAAGTTCTTTAGCTCAGTTCAGCCTATATATATCTAAAAACAAGTTATATAAATGCTTAACACTGCTGTCATATACAACTGCTCAACAACCTATTCAACCAGCTCCTAACCTGTTGCCTACTGTCTCAGCATTTATTGCTGCTCCAGTCTCTGAATGTATATCTCTTTTTGCTGCCTTTTCTTGTCTTGAGCCAGACATGCTGCTGTATGTGACTTGCCATGAGTTGGTCTTAATAGATATATATAAGCTTGATTCCAAGCTGAAAAGAAAGGCTGTTGATGAAGGCACTCTCATGAGTCTTAACTCTTGGAGTGGCTTCATCAAAAAGTACCTCTCTCTCTCTCAGCCCTCACTATTTCTCTCATAGTCTACTTCTAATTCCTTATCTATTTTGCTACCTCTGAAAAGCAAATTGATATGGTCTCTGCACTTGCTACAGAAATGATGCAATACTTTAGTCATCTGCATGAGCTCAATACTCACTATGAATAGAATGCAGTACTGGCATACTATATGTATACTATATGACTTACTATGCAGAGCATTGTCATAAGATGATAGCTAACAATTATATGGGCTGGGGTAAGTTCAGCAATCAGCTGATTAGCAAGTTTCTGAGTGATCATACTAAATTTCAGAAAACTGATAAATCAAGAAAACAGTCATGAAGCAGCAGATCTGCTTTGTGTTTAACAGTGGTGATTGCAAATACAACCCTTGTTGACAAATACACATCTATTCCACTTGCTAGTTGAAGAATCATCCTAGCAAGTTCTGCACAAAGAAGAACAAATAAGATTGAGGCAGAGTGAGTTGGCATCAATACCATTCTCACTGCACTGCTGCTTGCTTTCACTAGCAGCTTTCTGTAGATTATAACTTGTCTTTGATTCCTCTTACTGCTCTATCCACTTCATTCATATCTAGTTCTTTCATGTACTTTCCACTATCTTCTATTCCTCCTTTTAGACCAAATACATCACTATATTATAACTTCCTATTAAATGAGTCTGAATTATCACTATAAGTTTCCTCTCTACTTAATCTCAAAGCTTGACAATACTATCTTCAAGATTATCCTGACTATAAATTTGTTTCTAGTCTGTTACATATTATTAAATATGATGTAAATATCAGTTTCACTGGTCCTCAACACCTTCAATTATCTTACAATCTTAAATCTGCTGCCACTCATGCATCTTTCATTAATAAAACTATTGACTCTCTTATTAAGAATGATCAATTAGCTAGACTATTTCAGCAACCATCTCATTCTCACTTCCAGGCATTATCACTAGATGTTGTGTTGAAGAAATGCAACCTTGCCAAACTCTATATTATCAATTGCTTGTTATAGTCCAAAGAAGACTCTGTGAATGATGGCATTCATGAATCTGAGGTTCATATTATGTATGACTACTTTGATCAAGCTGTGAATGATCTTTTAGTCTCTGGAATGGGGTCTCACTTGGCTAAACTTGATTTTAAAGATACTTTCCAGCATGTTCCACTCTGAGTTGAAGACAGGCATCTTATAGACTACAAATGGCAAGGTAGCTTCTTCTATTCACTGGCTCCAGTTTTCAGATTCCCTATATATTTAATCTCTTTACTGAGGCTTTACACTAGATAGTTTAATGCCACATACCTGCTGCAATTCATCATTATTTAAATGATTTTCTCTTGATATTTTCTCTATTAACCTCTACACCAGTTTGCTTTGCTGCTGTTGACTAGATCATAATGCTGAAAAAGAAGCTGGGCCTTAATTTCCAACTATCAAAGATAGAATGGCCTAATTACATCATTGAATTTTTGGAGGTTATGCTAGATTCTATCTGCATGGAGTCACAATTGCCTATTGATAAGCTTATGTACTTGAATGAGCTTCTTAGTTCTTGGCAAAGAAAGAAGAACTGCTCTCTCTGTGAAATTCATAAACTGTCAGGGTTTTTTCAGTTCTGCTCTCAGGTTATTCAATCTTCTCACCCTTTTCTGCACAGGATTTATGACCTGACATCAAAATTCAAGTCACCATTCTTAGTACTTCAGGTTTCTAAGAGTGTTGCTTCTGACATTGCCTGATGGACTGTCTTCAGTATGCACTGGAATGATGTTCAACTGCTTCAACCAAGTTGACCTATAGTAGATATCTTTACAGATGCTAGCAGACACAAAGGGCTAGGGGGTATTTCTGGAGCAAATTAGTTTTCTGCATGGATTGTATACTAGTTCCATTGTTGGGATATTCAGTTTAAGAAGCTGAGTGCAGTGCTTCAGACTATTCTATGTTAAGGTGACTCATGGTCATTCTGCTATGTCATCTTCTATTGTGATAATCAAGATGTGGTATCCTGGCTCACTTCAGGAATATGTCACTCAATACACTCCATATTAATTTTTTAGATTATTTTTATGCTTGCAGTGTGTCTGCAGTTTTCTTTTTTTTGTGTTTAGTTACCTTCTGAAGAAAATGCTCTTACTGATGCTGCTTCTTATTTTCAATACAACTATCTGTTCCAACTCACTCTCTATCTTCAATGCAAACTGCTATCTGAAGTTCTATCTCACTGGTATAAAACACACTCACACTTCTCTCCATATGTTATTTTCTTTCTCTAGCATGATGTTAGACCTAACTGGCATATGATCTAAACATATGATAAACCAGCACTGTATTATGTTTATACAGTCATGCTAGAGTCCACTCAATGTGTTCTGATAGGCAAAGTGCTTCAAGGCTGAAGACAGGCTAGGCTTGAGAGAAGATAGTGTAAGATAAACTTATAGCTCAAAGCTGAACTACTACAGTGAGAGCTATTCTACTTATATACTGTTCTGCTTATAATAAATATAACTACTGCATATTATACTATTCTATGCTATGACACTGATCCTGTCTAGTCATTAGAAGTAGGACAATAAGGAATTGTCTGTAGGTGAGATAACCAAGTACAATAGTGCTTTGTCTGTTGTGATTATCTAATATTTTCATGCCCTTTGAGAAATTGCTTAAGATAAGATAGATGCTCTGATAAGATAAGAAAAAGAATATAAAAATAGAGAAAATTGTAATATCACCTTTTTCTTAAGACTATCATCCTGATGGATAAATTGATGAAAGATTTATAGTTGCAAATAGCATTGTCCATGTTTAAGTCTCACTCATGGATTCATTGGTTGGATTCAGATCTATAGCCTTTCCATTTGACTAAATAATAGACAATAGTGCAACTGCCACTATCACATGCTTAAACTCTTTGGAGTTTATAATCTAAAATCTATGCAACTTTATAGTGTTTCTCATTTTTGATCAGGATTGGCTCAGGAGGAGATGGAGTTTCTTGGTTAGAAAAGACAGATACAATGTAAGGTGTGAGAAGTGTCTTGTTGAAGACTGGATATATGCATCAGGTATCAGGCAGCTTTAGATGGTATGCAGAAGCTCCAACTTTTGCAAGTATAGAAAAGGGTCCAGTTTATTTGTCAGCAAGTTTGCATTTTAAGTGAAGAAGATGAAGGTTGCTGGTATCAAGCCAGACTTTGTCATTAACAGAGTATTCATAAGCAGACTGCCAATGTTTATTGTATTGTGCTTTCATAGTGGTGGCAGCCTTCTTGAGAGTGATGTGTATTTCAGTGTGAATTGCAGACATGAGTTATGCAAAGTTGGATGATGCAGGGGTCATGGCATTGTGTTGGTTAGTGATCATGATGTGAGGATAATATTCAAGATTGATGAAAAAGGGAATCTTGTTGGTCACAGAGTGAATGTGATTATTGTGTTAGAATACTGCCAAGACAAGCCACTCAGTCCAATTATCCTGTCTGTAATTGATAAACATCTGAAGATACTTTTTGATTTCTTGATTAATGTGCTCAGTTTTCCCATCAGTTTACAGGTGATAAGCAGTTGATATATTGCTTCAAATATTAAGAAGATAGTAAAGATTATTAAGAAATTTAAATAAATTGCAGACCATAGTCTGAAATGATAACCTGAGACATTCTGTGTTTGGCATAAACTTCATCACATAATATCTTTACTTATTCCTTGAAAGACAGTTCTGTTAAACATGTAATCAGAATAATCACCTTTAAGAACTGATCAATGATGACAATAATAGCATTATAGCTATTACAGTCTGAGAGTCCAATGATCATGTCAACTGAGATATGTGTCCATAGTTCTGTAGAAATCTCATTTGGATAAAGTGAGGTGACTTGTACCTATATGCTTGACTTGGCTTGCTGACAAGTTTTGCACTCTTTAACATACTTCTCAATGTTTTGCCTCATTTTTGGTCATCAGTACACTCTCAGTATCAGCTCCTTTATTTTCACAATTTCTGGATGTTCTATAGTGATGTGATCATGAGATATAGTGATAATCTCCTCTCAGAGAGTATAGTTTATAGAGAATGTAGATTCAATCATCATAGTAAATCAAGTCTCCTGACTTGGTCATACCTTATTTGTGATTGATGGAGAGGGCAATCCACTGGGCCTATAATTTTGTTCATCATGTTGCACTCTTAATTCACTTATGGACTTTCTCTTCTGTTAGCATGATTATAGCTCAGAAGTGTTCTGGCTTCAAGAGTGTTACTCCTTCATTATTCTCTCTCCTTTAGTCATGATCAGGCCTGTGACTTAACAGATCTGCTTTTTTGTTCACTATTCCTGTTATAATTTTCAGCCTTTTATCTTTTCTATCTTTTTCTCTATGAGTAAACCCCTATTTATACTTAGTCATAGCATCTAATATAAGCACTCAAGACCATAGAACAGATTTAGTCAGCATAACAAGCCTGTTCAGTCATTGTCTTTTGATGTGATAATAACTGACAACATATAACAAACTCTTTATGTACAGTAATGATGCCCTAGGACAATGAGCACAATGGACCCAGCAGTATACAATAAGAAGTAGTATAATTAGCTATGATCTGTACAGTATATAAGACAGCTCACTTTCACTGGAATACTCCAGCTTTGAGCTAAAGTATAACTTTATACTATTTTATCCTTGAGCCAATTATAAGATCTTAATGCATAATGATTAATATTCACAATAAGTGAACTCTGACATTCCACTCAAAGTGCAAAGTGACATCAGTTTATCATATATCTATAATCACATGCAGCTTGGATCTAACAATTAGCTTGAAGCTTTCTCTTCTCTTTTTTTATGCATGACTAGTGTAAAGAAAACCAAATGCTCTCAATCAACATCAATCTATTAGACCCCAACTTTACTTATGAGTTCTTTGAACTCCTTGCCTCCATTATCAAAATTCTGTTAGGCTTATTGGTGATCATACAGCTATGCTGTGGATGCCAATCAGTTACTGCCTGGGCTATCAGATACTACTATGAGTTCTAACACATCTGACAAATTCTACAAAAAATAACCCCCAATCTCCCATTACATGACATTCCCAAATCCTGACAAATATCTCATCAGCCCCTGATAAGCTCTTTACCAGAAGCTGAGCCTAGCAGTCTATATCAAGGGGATGTTCAAGAAGAAAGACAAAAACCTTCCTGATGACCAAGCAGAGACTGACAATCACCTCATAAGATTCAGAAACCTATAGATTCTGCCCCTGATCTCTAACTGCAAGGATGAGAACCTCTCCACAGACTTCTTTGAGCAGTCTCTATCTCTTGATTCTCTCTCTGTCTCATGAACCCATAGAATTGCTGACCATGCTAGAGATTCTCTTGAGGCCATTAGAATGGCTTATGTTAAGCCCAAACTCCACGTGACTATTAACACGTGATAAATAGTTCGGTACCTTGCACTTCGGGTATGTCCAACTGAGTTCACAAGTAATAGCGATAGTGGCCAAGACATTGCAAGTAGCAGGAGCTCAAGGTAGAATGGTAGAGAATAAACTTTAGTTCGAGACTGGGGTATTACAGCGAGAACTAAGCTACTTAAATACTGTTTCGTTATCATGCTATAAATAAAGCTGTTCACAAAAGATATTGTCTGTCATAGAGCTGTTACCCCTGCTGTTGCCAGGCACTCCACAAAAGCTGTTGTCTGGTGAATTGTCGTTGCTGCTGTTACTGCTGTTTAGTGACAAGGAGCATTGTCTCTCCCTTCACAGTGCACAGCCGTACGATAAGACAATGACCGACTGGATTGCTGAGCTAAGCATTCCCACTGTTGTCGCTGCTGTTACTGCTGTTTAGTGACAAAAGGAGCATTGTCTCTCCCTTCACAGCGCACAGCCATACAATAAGACAATGACTGACTGGGTTGCTGAGCTAAGCATTTCCACGGTCCTAAGCGCCCTGACTAAGTGAGATAGGGGTCATTCCCAAGGAAAAAGAAAGAAAATAGGAGAAAAATAGGAAAAATCATAACATTACCCTCTCCTTAAGACCATCGTTCCGATGGTTAAGTTAGGGTAGACTCCCCCCCTCAGGAGGAGGTGGCCAATCTGCTGGACCCATTCGTTGGTTTGCAGATTCATACAGACATTGGCTCTTCGTTGTTTCTCTTTCAGTTTGCAGGATCTCGAACTGCGAGAGCGGTGGGTCGTTCATAGATTCTGTTATGTCATGACTTTTGACTGGTCAAAGGCTGCCTGTAGATCTATCCATGATTGCTGACTTTGACCCTTTGTCGGATGATGTATTGGACATAATGTTGAACATGACCCCCTTTGCATCTACTGTATTGATTCTGTGTTCATAGTTGCATATGGCGTCCTCCGCATTCATGTATTTTTCGTTGACCCATTGGTTTGATTCCAGTCCATAGCCTTTCCAGCTGACTAGGTAGTCAACGGTTGTTTTCATGCCTCTGCCTTGTACACGAACCTTTCAGATTTGATGGTTTAGGACCTCATCAATTTCATAGTGTTCTTTATCGTCGATGAGTTCTGGTGGAGGTGGTGGCAGTTTTTCTTGGTTTGGAAAGGCTGGTGCCATGTATAGTGTCAATAATGTTTCATTAAACACATTATGAATTTTCCAAGTTGCGGGGATCTGTAACCTGTAGGCGGAGTTTCTAATTTTCCATAGTATTTTGAAGGGGCCTGTTCATTTGTCCGACAATTTCTGCTTTGGTCTAGGCAGATGTAAGTTTGTCGTATCCAGCCAGACTTTGTCGTTGACTGAATATTTGTGTGATGGGCATCGATGCTTGTCATACTGCTTCTTCATTGTTGCAGCAGCATGTTCCAGGGCGTGTTTGGTGTCCTCATGGATCTTTGACATTGTTGTTGCAAAGGTTGTTGAGGCTGGCATTGTGATGTGCAGCCATCCCATTTATGCAATTGCTGGGTGTCATCCATAATTCACAAAGAACAGGGTTTTACCCATTGCGGAATGAATTCTGTTATTGTGTTGGAAGGCCGCCAAGGCTAGCCATTCCGTCCAATCGTCTTGGCGATAGTTTATGAAAAGTCGTAAGTACTTTTCAATTTCTTGGTTGGCCCGTTCCATTTGGTCATCTGTTTGTGGGTGATATGCCATTGAGGCATTTCACTTGATGTTGAGGAGTCGATATAAATCGTCCAAAAATTTGGAGACAAATTGTGGTCCTCGATCAGAAATTACCACTTGGAGCATGCCGTATTTTGTGTAGACCTCATCTCATAGTACTTTTGCCCATCCTTCTGATGTCAATTCTGTTGAGCAAGCGATCGGAATGATTGCCTTCGAGAAGCAATCGATTATAACGAGAATAGCATTGTAGCCATCACTTTCGGGAAGTCCGGTTATCATATCTACCGAAATGTGGGTCCATAGTGATGAAGGGACCTCATTTGGGTGTAATGGCACTGCTCGGGCTTGTGTTGAAGTCTTGCCATGCTGGCAAACCTCACATGCTTTGACATATCGGGTGATATCATAGTCTATTTTAGGCCACCAATATTCTCTCAAGACGAGTTCCTTTGTCTTTGCAATCCCGGGGTGTCCAGCTGTCATGTGATCATGACAGGTGGCGATGATATCACCATGGAGTTTTTGATCCCTTGGGATATAGATCCATTCATCATAATAGATCAATCCCTCTTCTTTCTTCAGTCCACACTCGTGGTTGAGTGATGGAGCGATTCTTTGATCCCACTTGTGGGGATCCCGAGTGGCGCTTTTGATGCATTCATGCATCTCTTCTTCCATTGGCATTATCATTGCCTGGAAGTGCTGAGGTCATAATACTACAACCTCCTTGTTGTTGTCTTCTCCCTGGTTGTGATCTGCCCTGCGGCTGAGCAGATCGGCTTTCTTGTTTGCTACTCCAGCCTTGTGGTGTAGTGTGTACTCGTATTGTGATAGTTCTGTGACCCATCTGGCTTGTCTGCAATTAAGCTTTTGGGGTTGCCAAAAGTATCGAAGATTCTGATGATCTGTCCAGATTTCGAAGGTTTGATTGGCTCCAATGAGATAATGCCACCATTCAGCAAGGGCGAGCATTATAGCGAGGAGTTCTTTATCATAGATTTTGTAGTTGCGCTCTGTTACTGTGAGTGCCTTTGACATAAAGGCGACTGGTCACCATTTATTGTCTTGTTCCTGTGAAAGCACGGCTCCAACTGCGCCTTCGCTGGAGTCAGCTTCTACTCAGAACCTTTCATCCTGGCTAGGAATAGCCAGGACGACGTCTTCGGCCAATCGACGTTTGAGGTCATCGAATGCTGCTCATTGGGAAATTCCCCAATTCCATGGGGAATTTCTGGTTAATTGCATCATTGGACACACTATTTTGCTATAGTCCCGAATGAACCTTCGATAGAAGTTGGTGAACCTGAGGAATGACTGTAACTCCTTCTTCTTGGTTGGCTCCAGCCATTCGGTTACTCCCACAACTTTGATAGGGTCCATTCTGATGCTTTCTTCGCTGATAATGACTCTGAGGTACTCAGTCTCTAGTACCTCGAATTCGCATTTTTCAGTCTTGAGGAAGAGTCGATGCTTCCTCATCAAGGATAGTACTTGTCATACTATCCGTCGATGCTCCTCCTTGGTTTTGGACATAATTAATATGTCATCCAAATAAATCGTAACCTGTCCTGTGGCAATGAGGTCCTTGAAGATATCATTCATCATCCATTGGAAGGTTGCCAGTGAATTGGTGAGTCCGAAGAACATTACCGTCGGTTCGAACAAACCTCGGTTGCTTCAAAAAGCGGCCTTCCATTCATCGCCTTCTTTGATACGCACGTTGTTGTATCTCCACCAAACGTCCAGTTTGGTGTAATACTTTGCACCCCAGAGTTTATCCATTAGCTCCGAGATTAAAGGAAGTGGATAACGGTTTTTGATCATCATCTTGTTAAGCTTCCAATAATCTTGTACTGGTCGGAGCTTTCCATCTTTCTTCTTGACAAAGAAGAAGGGCGAAGCCATCAGTGATTTTGATGGTTGGATTCTTCCGCTAGATAAGTTTTCTTCAAGAAACTTATCTAGTTCCTGCTGTTCGTTGTTGCCGAGTGGATAGCATTTGCAGTCCAGATTGGCGTTAGCGTTAGGGATTAATTCAATGGCATGGTCCCAGAGTTTTGCTTTAGGTAATTCATCGAAACTTTCTTTTTCGAATAAATCCTGGTAGTCGCATGCCCATTCAGGTACCATTTCTTCGAATGTCCTTTCCCCTTTTTTGGCATTAGCTTTTGCCACTAGGTCATTAGCATGGTGTACTGCTCGAATGCTAATAGCCCTTTGTATATCCATGGCAAGGATGGTTTCACCATCTTCCAGTTCTTCATCCCATCGATCTTCCAGATCTTGATCCAGTAGCTCGAATGGAATCTTTCGGCAGTGACATCGAGTGAAAATGATTCGTCCGGTTTTCCAGTTGATTAGCGGATTGTGTCTGATTAGCCAATCATAACTGAGGAATACTTCCTTTGTTCCAAGGTCGGTTACTGCCAAGTCGATTCATTTGGAATAATCACCGATAGTGAGTCGAAGCTCAACATATTCGGTGATTGATTCAGCTTGGTTCTTTGTTCTATCTGCATTGTAGACAGGGATAGGTGCCGCTGTTGCCCGAGTGGGCAATTGATGCTTGTCGATGAAAGCCCAGTTGATACTGCTTCCCGTGCAGCTGCTGTCAATCAGGGTGGTGACTGCATGGGTAGATCAGGATGTTAACGTCTCGATCTGTGCTTTTGCCAGTAAGTCTTTTCCTGTAGAATTGGTTCATCAAATGAATTTCCATGGTCCATGTAATTCATCGAGCCATTCCAGGGCTCGACACCTTTCTGCAGTTTGCATTCCTGCGATCATATCATCGATTACCTCCTCTATTCAGGTCTTGTGAACCCAATTTTTGAGTACAGCCTTTGCCATTGCTTTGTCCTTGGCGTCCTTGATGGCTCACCAAGTCCATTCAGTATCGAATGGCTTGAGCCATGCTGTGGGGTTCTCTACCCCTGTTTGGCCTGAGGGCATTTGAGTCTGTTTTTTATTTTTAGTGTGAGAAATTCTTGGTGAAAACGTACCTTTGGGGCTCTCTGCCCCTCTTCAGCCCTTCGTCGGTGCTTGAGTTGTTGGAGTCGGTTCCTTAGGTGATTCTGAGTTCTGAGTAATAAGGTTGGATATATTCGAATGCACACATAATTTAGGCATAGGGAGTAATACTAAAGAAGATGAAATGTCAGTCTGTCCAGCAGTCTGTGCCCTATTAATTAGTCCTTTGGCTGAGTCAGCAGAATCGCTCACTGCTCGGCCTTGCCTTTTACCTCCTCAGGCTTGTCATTCTGCCTGAGATCCTTGTCTTCCTTCATCAGCTTGGCAATCTGCACCCTAATGTCCTCTCGCATGCGCTTGTTCTTCTTTTCTGGACAGTTCTGCGCCATGTGGCCAGGCTGGCCACAATTGAAACACTTTCCCTCCTTCTTGAGGCGATCCACGTCGATCTGCTTACCCTTTCCAGTACTTGGGCCCTTACCAGTTTGCTTCCCATCATTCTGGGAAGTTGGGGCTGAGCCGCCGGGCCTGGTGGACATGGTCATGTGGGAGGTGGAGGGCTTCGAGCCCTGTCCCTGGTATCTGTGCTGTCTCCACAGGTTTGCTGCCTCGGCCTTCTGTCGTTGCTGCTCCTGCCACATTAGTACGATTCGCGACTTCCATTCGTCATAACCGACCGGTACGCTATGTCTGAGGTCAGAGATGGTCTTTAGGTAGTGCGGCGGCACTCCCAATTTCATATATTCGACCATCTATCCCGAGTTGGTCACATCTTCTTGGATTCTGGCCAGCTTTCTGAGTCATTCGAATTCGTCGAAATAGTCGGGCGCCACCTTGTCGCCCATCTTGTACTCTTTCATCCTCGCCTTGTGTACTTCTCAGACAGTAGGATCCGTGAACTTGTCACGGATCATCTGTTTTAGTACCGGCCATGAGGAGAGTCGGTGATATTGTCATGTGGTCGACCAAAAGGTAGGCACCATTAATACCCACCATACCTTCGCTTTGTCTTCGAAGTATGTAGTGGCATAGTTGACCTTGTATACATCGAGGAGAAAGTAGGATGCAAAAACTTGAAAGTATTGATCGCAATCTAAAAGAAAGTGGTCAATATCGTCTGATGCCCCTTTAAAGGGGAGGGGATTCCGCCCAAACGTTGGCTTGACATTTAATACATGTGCCTTCAGATCCAGAGGCACCATCGGATTTGGGGGTTTCCCACCTGGAGGGCCAACCCAGTCCGTAGGGGGCCCTGGAAAGGAATGCAGGGACCCATCATCAGCAACAGGGCTCTTTGGCATCGGCGGTCCTTCTTTTTGGACGATCCGGCCATCCTTGATCGTCCACTCCTGTGCAGTGGCCTCGGGGTCATCCTTCTTCTGATCGGTGGGGACCGATCCACTTCTCTCGGCTTCATCAGGTGGCGGCTGCCCTGCCAGGAGTCAGCTTCCTGTGCTGGTCCAGGGGTTTGGGTGATAAACCCTTGGTGGTCCATAGGATTGGGCTAGCCAGGATGCTGTGCTGCGGATGGCAGACATGGCGTCTGAGTACCTGGACATCGCTGTTTGGATTGATGATGCTGTTCATGCCATTGTAGGCGGCATCATGCTTGGCATCCATGGCATTGGTGCCTGCCGCTTGCCGAATCTTGGTCGATATGGTGGCATTGCCATCATCTGGTAATATAAATATCGCTGATTGAAATTAAAAATGGCCTGCTCGGTAGTGGCATACTGTAAAATCTCCTCTTGCTCAACAGGATCAGCGGCTGTGTACCTCCACCCTAGAGATGACCGTAACCAGAGGTCATCTCTCCATAACTCGGCTACCTGTTCCTGGTATAGCCAGATAAAATCCTCCTCCCATGCCTCTCGTTCCTGTTGCTTCTTCTGCTGTTCTTGGCATGTTGTCATGCTAACAATACTTCCCCACTCAAGGATGGGGTCCATGACTTGGTCCTCTTGGTCCTCCTCCTTGGCCTCATCATCCCTTTCGGCCCCCTTGTCGGTGGTCCCCTCGAGGAGGGAACTGCCTTGCTGGCCAAAGGTTGTCAGAGCACGCAGGTCGGGGCTGAGCACTTGACTCAGTGTCGTTGGATCCGGGTCAAGGAGTAGGCTCCTGGTCGGGCTGCTCCTCTTCTTCTCCTTCTGCTGGTGGCACCACTGCTCGGTGATACCGGCAGAAGTTTCTGTAGAACTGGGGACGAAGGAAGAGAGTGGCAATTGGCCCATCGAGGACCCTTTTGAGGTCTCTGGTGGGGTCAATATGTTCGTCATCGCCACCGATTGTTCTCCGGTCTGACAGTATCTCATTTCCCTGGATGGAGATATCGTCAGTTTTGGCGATGGTGTCAGTCCCGTATGATAGTGGGCAGTCGTCATCAAGGAGTGTTGGCTCCTCGGTGTAGTAGCCATCATTCCGAATGACCCTGGTAGCGGGCCCTGTTCGCCAATAGGGCTCACTGGGGGGAGAGGCTGGTTCCTGGAACAGAAAGTCGGGAGTTTCGAGGAAGTTGGCAGGGGACTGTGGGGTTAGCTGTATTGGGTTTGGTACCATTGGACCATGCCCTGGTAGGCATGGGGTTCCTCCTCACTCAAGTCTACTGGCTGCTCTTGATGCCTCTTGCCAGTATCAGACCTCGTCTCTGTTGGCATCATCAAAGAAGGGGTCAGGACTACTAACCCTTGTTCCTCTTCCACTACTTCTTGTTGATGAGGCATGTCGACGTTCATGCCTGTCTGCTCTTCTGGGGCTTGGAGCCATCTGAATGGCATCTAAGGAGTCTCTAGCCCGGCGCCCAATTCGAGACTGGGCAATAGTTGTTCTTGACGCAGTGATGCTGCGCTTGGGGGAGGGGATGGGGGTGTTGGGTCGGGTTCATCGAAATCCCGTAGCCCAAGGGTTTCCAGGGTCTCTGATGATTGCTGATGAGGGTCTTGGGGGATATTCATGTCGCTGCGGCTACTTCTCCTCTTCCCCAGAACGCCTTTGAGTCGAGCTCCCAGGCTCGTCTTCTGCTTCTGCGGGGTGTTGGATGGAGTTTTGGACAGAGGGAGAGATGTTGTGGAAGGGGAGATCTGGTGTGACATTTCAGAGGATTGTACGGATGCGCTGAAATTCTTGATAGTGTCGGATGGCCTAGGCGGTAATAGATTGGCATCCATGGCACAGCTGTATGATCACCAATAGACCGATCAAGGTTCCAATGATAGAAGCTAGGAGTTCGAAGAACTCGTGTGTAAAGTTTGGATCAGATGGATTTAGAGCAGGGGGCATTCGGTTTCTCAGCACAAATAGGCTTGAGAAAAGGAAGCAAGAAGTCTCAAACTAATTGTTAAGCCCAAACTCCACGTGACTATTAACACGTGATAAATAGTTCGGTACCTTGCACTTCGGGTATGTCCAACTGAGTTCACAAGTAATAGCGATAGTGGCCAAGACATTGCAAGTAGCAGGAGCTCAAGGTAGAATGGTAGAGAATAAACTTTAGTTCGAGACTGGGGTATTACAGCGAGAACTAAGCTACTTAAATACTGTTTCGTTATCATGCTATAAATAAAGCTGTTCACAAAAGATATTGTCTGTCATAGAGCTGTTACCCCTGCTATTGCCAGGCGCTCCACAAAAGCTGTTGTCTGGTGAATTGTCATCGCTGCTGTTACTGCTGTTTAATGACAAAAGAAGCATTGTCTCTCCCTTCACAGCACACAGCCGTACGATAAGACAATGATCGACTGGGTTGCTGAGCTAAGCATTCCCATGGTCCTAAGCACCCTGACTAAGCGAGATAGGGGTCATTCCCAAGGAAAAAGAAAGAAAATAAGAGAAAAATAGAAAAAATCGTAACAGCTTAGAAATTCTAACATGACTCTTCAGACCCCTCACCCCTCTATATCACCCTCACATAAAGCCCTGCCTCAACCCAGCACTCAGTCAGAATCAGCAGTGAGATGGAGAGAACATCCAACCAAAGAATCAGTGATGAGTGAAGGGGACAAGAAGCATAGGACAAAATTATCTATTGATATTTCCCTGCCTGAGATCTCAATGTCTCATTCAATTATAGTGCAGCAGTATTATAAGAGGAGTAGCAGGTCTGAAGCCCACACTCTTCTGACCTTGTCAATTTTATCTAAGCAGAAGCCCAGCAAGAAGCAGAAGAAGCAGAGTGGGACTGACAAAGATGACAGCAGCAGCAAGAAGCCAAGGCAGCCCACCTTGGAAGTGGCTCTCTGGAATGGTATAGGCTCCATTCAGAGCTTTCCCTCTCCTCTTCCATCTTCTGAGAGCCTAGCATCAGCAATGAGCATGATCTATGGACAGCAGGACTCACTGAAGTCTTCACTGCTGCTGAGACATAAAACACAGGGGATAATGAAGTCTCATCTTCTAAAAGATCTGACTTCTGCTCTGCTAGCCCCAAGAACCCCAAATATCTCCCTCTCTGGTACACCCTCAGTGCTGATACCACCTTTGAGGATGATGAGTCTATCCTCAGACACTATGGGCTATAAGTACCTCTCAATGCTCACATCTCTGCCCATGCTCTCTGAAGCTTTCTCAGGAGTAGAGTTGCTTGACAGTTTCTTGATAAGCAATTCTATGGAAACTTCTGAGTCTATAGCAAAAGAGTGGAGGTCATGTGAATGGCAGGCAGGAACTAGTACAATAAAGAGATTGGAAACTGTTCTCAAGCAGAATATGCCATCACAGTCAGACCAACCCCTTTAAGCCTTGTCACTGGGCTGAGTATACAGCCAGAACAGTGAGTCACCAGCAACAGTCTGACTGCCTGAGATTAAAAAAAGTATCTTTAACCAGCTCACCATCTCTCTTGCTGAGGATGAGGAGGACAAGAAACAACTAGCTGAGGATGATGAGAATAGTGGGAGCAATAGATTACCCCATGGTAGCAGGAAAATTACCTATTTCTACTTAGAGGACACCAATGAGGAAGCACTAAAAGAAGAGATATGGAGAAATAGAGAGCAAGAGTTTGAGGAACTATATCAACAAGAGGTAAAGTTTCTGTGAAGAGATGACAACTGGTTGTCAATCTCTATAGGACAATTATATATTAATAAACCATCTGAATGACAGGAAATTCTTAGGTATGCTGCTACTGATTATGCAGTGCAAGAATACAGCTGACAGCATCCAGAGGATCATCTCAGCTCATTACCACTATACCAATCATCATCTAAAGTCTGACCAATACTCTGATCATCACCTGTCACCCTGAGATAGGTTATATACACAGCCTCCTCTATTTGGAGTCAATACTCAAGCTCCACTCTTTTAGAACAAGCATTGGCAACTCAGCTTGCTAAGACTTGCCTTCAGCCTGAATGCTCTCTGGTCAGCTATCACAATCTATAGACAAGAAAGAGTAGTTGACTATTAGCTGCTCAATCACCACCAGATCAAGTCTCAGAAAGTGGCATTGGAAAGGAGCCAATTCAAGATGATCTGGAAGCAATCTGACTTTGATTCACTATATGAGACAAGGTAATTGTATGGAAAGAAGAAGCACTATGAGAGAGCTCAGTAGTAGATGATAACTCTCTTCATTCATTCTCTGGCCCACCAACAGAATGGTAGTGACCCCTCTTTGAAGAGTGGCCTAACCTGATAGACCCTTTACCAGAGAATGCTGCTATTCTGCAGTGCAAACTGGACTTGCTTCAAAAGCCCCAACTCTTCAAAAGGGCCTCAGATGATATCAATCAGTTTCTGATTAATTGCAAACAATACTTCAAAGTTTATATTGGATACCTCAGCACTGACATAAACTGAGTTGTCTTTGCTGCCTCATATCTTGAAGAGAAGGCTAAGATCTGGTGGATTCTGATTTCCCTGAACTTTTGATCAACCATGCAAGGACACTATTGATACTCTTTATGGTCAGTCTTCAAACAAATGCTCTATGATAAATTTATTGATCTAGTGGTACAAGGAGTATACAAACAGAAGATCAAGGAGTATAAGATAAGAGAAAAGGTGGCCACAGACTATTTTGATGAGCTAAAATAGCTAGCTAAACTAGCTAGAATATAGAATAATATGGCAGATAATGGATGAATGGTTGAGGCCCTCAAGAGGGAGGTTCTGTTCTCCTATGTGATAATAATCACAGTCATTAAGATTCAACAATTGATCCTGAAGAGATATAATGAGTGGAAGAAAAGGATCATTGATATGTACAAAGAGTGACAGTAGCAGAAGATAGAGCAAGCCACTTTGTAGGACTATAAGAAACCAAACCAACTATCAGAATCTACCAACAAGTTCATCCCAACCTCTGCTAAATTAGAATCCTTAACAGCTGGTCTATCATACTTGACACAGAAGACAGAAATCAGGATCATATACACTGGGACAGGAAAGTCTATAAATATTGATTGCCTAAAAAAGAAGGGAAAATGTTTTAATTGTGGCCAAAAGGGTTGTTAAGCTCAAACTCCATGTGACTATTAACACATGATAAACAGTTCAGTACCTCACACTTCGGATATGTCTGACTGAGTTTACTGATGTGTTAACAGAGGTGTGTTGTCAAGGCATTGCAAGTTGCTCGAGATAGGATGGTAGAGAATAAACTTTAGCTCAAAGCTGGGGTATTACAGCGAGAGCTATACTACTTGTATACTGTTCTGTTATCGCACTATAAATAAACATTCACAAAAGCTGTTGTCTGCTGTAAAGCTGTTCCCCCCTCTGTTGCCAAGCTCTCCACAAAAAGCCATTCTCTTGCTGTTGTGCTGTGGTCGTTGCACTGCCAATAGAGACTAAAAAGATATTGTCTCTCCCTTCATAGCACACAGCAATGTGATAGGAGGGTGACCGACTTGGGTTGCTGAGCTAAGCATTCCCACAGTCCTAAGTGCTGGCCTAAGTGCTCTGACTAAGCAGAATAGGGGTCATTTCCGAGAAAAAAGAAAAGAAAATAGAAAAAATAGGGAAAAATTGTAATATTACCCCCTCCTTAAGACCATCATCCCGATGGTTAAGTTAGGGTAAGTCTTCCTTGCCAAAAGAAGGTGGCTGATCTGCTGGACCCATCATTGCAGAGTCATCTTCATCGTCCTTGTTAACATGTCCTCTGCTAGTGGCAGGTTGGTTGATGTATATCTGGCTAGATATCATCTCCCTTCTCTTTTGTCATTGGATTTATTGTGCAGGGTCAGCTTCTCCATCCTCCCTGATTGCTGACTTTGACCCCTTGTCGGATGATGTTTTTGAGATAATATTGAACATGACCCCCTTCGCATGCAATGCATTGATTCTGTATTCGTAATCTCGTATGGTGTCCTCCACATTCATGTATTTTTCATTGACCCATTGGTTTGATTCTAGTCCATAGCCTTTCCAGCTGACTAGATAGTCAACAGTTGTTTTCATGTCTCTGCCTCGTGCTCGAACTTTTCAGATTCTATGATTTAGAACCTCATTGATTTCATAGTGTTCTTCATCGTCAATGAGTTCTGGTGGAGGCAGTGGTGGTTTTTCTTAGTTTGGAAAGGCTGGCATCACATATAGGGTCAGTAATGTTTCATTGAAAACATTATGAATTTTCCAGATTGCAGGAATTTGCAACCTGTATGCAGAGTTTCCAATTTTACGCAGCACTTTGAAGGGGCCTGTTCGTTTGTCTGATAGTTTCTGTTTTGGTCTAGAGAGATGGAGGTTTGTCATATCCAGCCAAACTTTGTCATTGGCTGAATATTCATGCGATGGGCATCAGTGTTTGTCATACTGCTTCTTCATTGTTAAAGCAGTTTGTTTGAGGGCCTTTTTGGTGTCCTCATGGATTTTTGTCATTGTTGTTGCGAAGTTTGTTGAGGCGGGCATCGTAGTGTGCAGCCATCCCACTTATGCAACTGGTGGATTCCGTCCATAGTTCACAAAGAATGGTGTTTTACCCATTATGGAGTGAATTCTATTGTTGTGTTGGAAGGCTACCAGTGCTAGCCATTCTGTCCAATCGTCTTGTTGATAGTTTATGAAAAGTCACAAGTACTTTTCAATTTTCTGGTTGACCCATTCTGTTTGGCCATCTGTCTGTGGGTGATATGCTGTTGAGGCATTTCATTTGATATTGAGGAGTCGGTACAAATCATCCAGGAATTTGGAGACAAATTGTGGTCCCCTGTTGGAAATTACTACCTGAGGCATGCTGTACTTTGCATATACTTCGTCCCGTAGTATTTTCGCCCATCCTTCAGATGTCAATTCTGTTGAGCAGGCAATCAGAGTGATCGCCTTCAAGAAGCGATTGACTATAACAATGATTGCATCATAGCCATCACTTTCAGAAAGTCTGGTTATCATGTCCACTGAAATGTGGGTCCATGGTGATGAAGAGACCTCATTTGGGTGGAGGGAGGCTGCTCTGGATTGTGTTGAAGTCTTGCTATATTGGCAAACCTTGCATGCCTTGACATATCAGGTGATATCATAGTCCATTTTTGGCCATCAATATTCCCTCAAGACCAATTCTTTGGTTTTTGCAATCTCAAAATGTCTAGCAGTCACATGATCATGACATGTGGCAATGATATCACCCCATAGTTTTTGATCCCTTGGGATGTAGATTCATTTATCATAACGGATCAATCTCCCTTCTTTCTTTAGCCCACGCTCATGGTTGAGTGATGAGGCGATTCTTTGATCCCACTTGTGGGGATCCCGAGTGGCACTTTTGATGCATTCATGCATCTCTTCTTCCGTTGGCATTATCATTGCCTGGAAGTGCTGAGATCATAATACTACAACATCCTTATTGTCATCTTCTCCTTGGTTGTGGTCCGCCCTGCAACTGAGGAGATCAGCTTTCTTGTTTGCCACTCCAGCCTTATGATGGAGTGTATACTCATACTGTGATAGTTCTGTGACCCATCTGGCTTGCCTGCGATTTAGCTTTTGGGGTTGACAGAAGTATCGGAGATTCTGATGATCTGTCCAGATTTCGAATGTCTAATTGGCTCCAATGAGGTAATGCCACCATTTGGCAAGGGCAAGCATTATGGTGAGGAGTTCTTTATTGTAGATTTCATAGTTGCACTCTGTTACAGTGAGCACCTTTGACATAAAGGCGACTGGTCACCACTTGTTGTCCTGTTCCTGTGACAGTACAGCTCCAATTGCGCCTTCACTAGAGTCTGCTTCCACCTGGAATTTTCCATCTTGGCTAGGAATGGCCAAGATGATGTCTTCAGCTAATCGATATTTGAGATCATTGAATGCTGCCCATTGGGAAATTCCTCAGCTCTATGGGGAATTTCCAGTTAATTGTGTCATTGGTTGGACAACCTTGCTGTAATCTTGGATGAATCATCAGTAGAAGTTGATGAATCTGAGGAATGATTGTAGTTCCTTCTTCTTTGTTGGTTCCGGCCATTCAGTTACTCCTGTGACCTTGATAGGGTCCATTCTGATGCTTCCTTCACTGATGATGACTCCGAGGTATTTCATTTCTAATACCTCAAATTCACACTTCTCAGCCTTGAGGAAGAGTTGATGCTTCCTCATCAAGGATAGTACCTCACGTACTATCCATTGGTGTTCCTCCTTGGTTTTAGACATAATAAGTATATCATTCAAATAGATTGTGACCTTCCCTGTGGCAATGAGATCCTTGAAGATGTCGTTCATCATCTATTGGAAGGTGGTGGGTGAGTTGGTGAGTCCAAAGAACATTACCGTCAGTTCGAACAATCTTTGATTAGTTTGAAAAGTGGCCTTCCATTCATCGCCCTCCTTGATATGCACATTGTTGTACCCCCACCGAACATCCAGTTTGGTGTAATACTTTGCACCTCGGAGTTTGTCCATTAACTCTGCAATCAGTGGGAGTGGATATCGGTTCTTGATCATCATTTCATTGAGTTTCTGATAATCCTGTACTGGACGGAGTTTCCCATCCTTCTTCTTGATGAAGAAGAAGGGCAAAGCCATCAGTGACTTTGATGGCCAGATTCTTCTGTTAGATAAGTTTTCTTCAAGAAACTTATCTAGTTTTTGTTGTTCGTTGTTGCCCAATGAATAGCATTTGCAGTCCAGGTTAGCATTGGTGTTAGGGATTAATTTGATGGCATGGTCCCAGGGTTTTGCTTTGGGTAGTTTATCGAAACTTTCTTTTTCGAATAAATCCCAGTAGTTGCATGCCCATTCAGGTACCATTTCTTCAAATGTCCTTTTCTCTTTTTCGGCATTAGCCTTTGCCACTAGGTCATTAGCATGGTGCACTGCCCTGATGCTAATGGCCCTTTATAAGTCAACAGCGAGAATAGTTTCTCCGTCTTCCATTTCTTCATCCCATCGGTCCTCAGGATCTTCATCTGGTAATTCGAATGGGATCTTTCAGCAGTAGCATCAAGCAAAAATGATCTGCCCGGTCTTCCAGTTGATCAACAGATTATGTCTGATTAACCAATCATGACTGAGGAATATCTCCTTTGTTCCTAGGTCGGTTACTGCCAAGTCGATTTGTTCTGAATGATCACTGATAGTGAGCCTAAGCTCTACATATTCAGTGATTGATCTGGCTTAGTTCTTTGTTCTATCTGCATTGTAGACAGGGATAGGTGCTGCTGTTGCCCGAGTGGGCAGTTGATGTTTGTTGATGAAAGGGTGGTTAATGCTGCTCTCCATGCAGCCGCTGTCGATCAGGGCAGTGACTGCATAGGTTGATCGAGACATTAATGTCTTAATCTGTGCTTTGGCTAATAAGTCCTTCCCCATAGAGTTGGCTTGTTGAATGAATTTTCGTGGTCCATGCAGCTCATCGAGCCATTCCAAAGCTCGACATCATTCTGTAGCTCACATTCCTGCGACCATATCATTGATTACCTCCTTGACTCAGGTCTTATGAACCCAATTCTTGAGTACAGCCTTTGCTGCTGCTTCATTCTTGGCATCTTTGATGGCCTGCCAAGTCTATTTGATGTCGAATGGTCTTAGCCAATCTGTGGAGTTCTCTACCCCTGTTCAGCCCGAAGGCGTTTGAGTCTGTTTTATTTTTTTAGCATGAGAAATTTTCAATAATAACATATCTTTGGGGCTCTCTGCCCCTCTTCAGCCCTTCATCGGTGCTTGAGTCATTGGAGTTGGTTTCTTATGTGATTCTGAGTTCTGAGTAATAGGGTCAGGTATATTTGAATGCACACATAATTTAGACATAGGGGTTAATACTAAAAAAGATGAAATGTCAGTCTGTCCAGCAGTCTGTGACCTATTAATCAGTCTCTTGGCTGAGTCAGCAGAATCACTCACTGCTCAGCCCCATCTTTTACCTCCTCAGGTTTGTCTTTGTCCCTGAGGTCCTGTTCTTCCTTTGCCAGCTTGGCAATCTGTGCCCTGATCTCCTCATGTGTGCATTTGTTCTTCTTCTCAGGGCAGTTCTGTGCCATGTGGTCTGGCTGGCCACAGTTAAAGCACTTCCCCTCCTTCTTGAGGCGATCCACATCAATCTGCTTGCCCATTCTGGTACTTGGGCTCTTACCAGTTTGCTTCCCATCGTTCTGGGAAGTTGGAGCTGAGCCGCCAGGCCTGGTGGATGTGATTGCATGGGAGGTGGAGGACTTCGAGCCCTGTCTCTAATACCTGTGCTGCTCCCACAGGTTCACTGCTTCAGCCTTCTGTTGTTGTCATTTCTGCCACATTAGGATGATTCAGGCCTTCCAGTTGTCATAGCCGATAGGGACACTGTGGCCGAGATCTGAAATCATCTTCAAGTAATGAGGCAGCAGTCCCCGCTTCATGTACTTGACCATCCGTCCTGAGTCGGTTACATCGTCCTGGATTCCAGTGAGTTTTCTGAGCCATTCCAACTCATTGAAGTTGTCTGGCACCACTTTGTCGCCCATCTTGTACTCCTTCATCTTCGACCTGTGAACTTCTCATACAGCAGGATCTGTGAACTTGTCATGAATCATCTGTTTCAACACCAGCCAAGAGGGGTACTGGTGATGTTGTCGGATGGTTGACCAGAAGTTAGAGGCAAGGAGTACCCACCATACTTTGGCTTTGTCTTCAAAGTAGGTGGTCATGTAGTTCATCTTGTACATGTCATGTAGGAAGTACGAGGCAAAAACCTGAAAATATTGGTCGCAGTCCATAAGGAATCAGTCGATATCGTCTGAAGCCCCTTTAAAAGGCAGGGGCTTCTGTCCCAGTGTCAGTTTGACGTTTAGTATATGCACCTTCGGATCAAGAGGTGACATCAGATTTGGGGGTTCCCCTCCAGGGGGGCCAGCCCAATCCATTGGGGGTCCTGGAAAGGAATGTAAGGACCCATCATCAGCGATGGGGCTTCTTGGAGTTGGTGGCCCACCCTTTATAGTCCACCCCTGTGCCACTGCTTTGGAGTCATCCTTCTTTTCATCAGTCAGGACCAATCCGCTTCCTTTGGCTTTGTCAGGTGGTGGCTGTCCTCCCAATAGTCAGCTTCCTGTGCCAGTCCAGAGATTGGGGTGATAGATCCTCAGCTGTCCATATGAGCGGGTGAGCTGAGATGCCGTGCTGTGGACGGCTGATGTGGCAAGCAAGTATCTTGATGTTGCTGTTCGAATCGAAGATGCTATATTTGCCGACTTGGGCAGCATCACACTCGGCATCCATGGCATTGGTGCCTCCTGCTTGCCAAACCTTGGTCGATATAGTGGCATCGCTATCATCTGATAATGTAAATATCGCTGATTGAAATTAAAAATAGCATGCTCCAGTGCAGCATACTGTAAAATCTCTTTCCATTCAATGGGATCAGTGGCAGTATACCTTTGCCTCAGGGATGATTTTAGCTATAAATCATCCCTCCATAATTTGGCTACCTGCTCTTGGTATAGCTGAATAAAATTCTCTTCCCATGCCTCTCGTTCTCATTGCTTCTTTTCTTGTTGTTGACATATTGTAATGCTGATGAGACTCCCTCATTCAAAGATGGGGTCCACCATCTGGCTGCCTTGGTCCTTCTCCTCAGCCTCATCATCCCCTTTGGCTTCCCTGTTGGTGGTCCCCTCAAGGAGGAAACTGTCTTGCTGGCCGAAGGTTGTCACCACATGTGGGTTGGGGCTGAGTACTTGGCCTGGCGTCATTGGGTCTGGGTCAAGGAGTAGGCTCCTGGTCGGACTGCTCCTCTTCTTCTTCTGCTGGTGGCACCACTGCTCTGTGATACCAGCAGAAGTTTCTGTAGAACCAGAGACAAAGGAAGAGGGCAGCAATTGGCCTGTCGAGGACCCTTTTGAGGTCTCCAGTGGGGTCAATATGTTCATTGTCACCACCGATTGTTCCTCAGTCTGGCGGTATCCCATCTCTCTGGATGGGGATATCATCAGTTTCAGTGATGGTGTCGGTCCTGTATGATAGCAGGCAGTCATCGTCGAGGAGTGTGGGCTCCTCATGGTAGTAGTCATCAGCATGGATGACTCTAGTTGGCCCAGTCCAAGGGTCGGGCTCACTGAGGGGAGAGGTTGGCTCCTGGAATGGAAAGTCAGGAGTTTCGAGGAAGTCAGCAAGGGACTGGGGGGTCAGCCATATTGGGTTTGGTACCACTGGACCATACCTTGGTAGGCATGTGGCTCCTCCTCATTCAAGTCTACTGGCTGCTCTTGATGCCTCTTGCCAGTATCAGACCTCGTCCCTGTTGGTGTCATCAAAGAAGGGGTCGGGACTACTGACTCTTGTTCCCTTTCCACTACTTCTTGTCGATGTTCATGCCTGTCGGTTCTTTTGGGGCTTGGAGCCATCCGAACAGCATCCAAGAAGTCTCTAGCCCAGCATCCAATTCCAGACTAGGCAACGGTTGTTCTTGATGCAGTGATGCTATGCTCGAGAGAGGGGATGGGGGTGTCAGGTCAGGTTCATCGAAACCCTGTAGCCCAAGGGTTTCCAGGGTCTCTGACGATTGCCGACGGGGGTCTTGGGGGATACTCGTGTTGCCGGTGCTACTCCTCTTCTTCCCTAGGATGTTCTTCAGTCGAGCCCCTAGGCCTGTCTTCTGTTTCCTCAGGGTGTCAGACAGAGTTTTGGACAGAGGGAGGGATGTCATGGAGGGGGAGGTCTGGTGTGACATTTCGAAGAATTGTGCAGATACGCTGGAACTCTTGGTAGTATCGAATAGCCCAGGCAGTAATAGATTGGCATCCACGGCACAGCTGTATGATCACCAATAAACCGATCAAGATTTCAATGATTAAAGCCAAGAGTTCGAAGAACTCATGAGTAAAGTTCAGGTCAGATGGATTTAAGGCAGGGGGCATTCAGTTTCTCAGCATGATTGGGCCTGAGAAAGAAAAGCAAAAAGCTTCGAGCTAATTGTTAAGCCCAAACTCCATGTGACTATTAACACATGATAAACAGTTCAGTACCTCACACTTTGGGTATGTCCGACTGAGTTCACTGATGTGTTAACAGAGGTGTGTTGTCAAGGCATTGCAAGTCGCTCGAGATAGGATGGTAGAGAATAAACTTTAGCTCAAAGCTGGGGTATTACAGCGAGAGCTACACTACTTATATACTGTTCTGTTATTGCACTATAAATAAATGTTCACAAAAGCTGTTGTCTGCTGTAAAGCTGTTCCCCCCTCCATTGCCAGGCTCTCCACAAAAAGCCATTCTCTTGCTGTTGTGCTGTGGTCGTTGCACTGCCAATAGAGACTAAAGAGGTATTGTCTCTTTCTTCACAGTACACAGCAATGCGATAGGAGGGTGACCGACTTGGGTTGCTGAGCTAAGCATTCCCACAGTCCTAAGCACTGGCCTAAGTGCTCTGACTAAGCAGAATAGAGATCATTTCCAAGGAAAAAGAAAAGAAAATAGAAAAAATAGGGAAAAATTGTAACAAGGGTCACATGTTGAAAGATTGCCCCAAAAATAAATGAATGCAAGAAGATATTCAAGCACAGATTGCTAAACTTCAGAGGGAGGAAGAAACCTTAGGCAAAGAAACAAAGGCAAAGGAGATAAAAGATAGGGCTGACTAGTGAGCAATTCCACTGGATCAGCTAGAGGACTTCATGATGTGCAAACAGTATTTATTAAACAGACTGATACTTCTGTAGCTACATATATGTCTAACTTATGTATATATTCAGATATACCCAAATCTACCTCTATTTCACACACCAAAGAATCACCACAGAACCAAACTTAAATGCCTACAGGCCAAACAAAGAGAGAGACCTCTAAGGTATGGCTCCAGCTATTCAGAACCAAGTGGATATAGAGAGCCATCAGAGAAGCACGAACAAAAGAAGCAGCCAAGGTGGTACTTTGAAACTAAGTACACAAAACCTGGATGGAGGAGGTTGTTGATGAAACAATTAAAGGAATATGCAAGACAGAAAGAAGTCAAGCCCTCAAATGGCTCAATGAACTACAGAGGCATCAACAGTTTGTCTGCAGAATCAGAGCAATGGGATGAGATCTCATGATCAAGGCCCAAGTTGAGACTCTCACCAACTGGATGACTCATCTGGTCACTATTCTAGTTGACAGCAGCTGCACTGGCAGTTTGATAAACTGTGCTTTTGTTGACAAGTACTGACTCTCCATCCAATCAACTGTTGCTTCTATCCCCATATATAATGCAGACAGGACCAAGAACCAGACCAGTTCAATCACCAAGTTCATTGAACTCTAACTCACAATCAGAGATCACTCTGAATGAATTGACCTTGCTATAACTGATCTAGAAACTAAGAAGGTATTCCTCAGGTATGACTGGCTAATCAGGCACAATCCACTGATCAATTGAAAGACCAATAAAATAACATTCACCTGATGCCAGTGCTGCAGAATTCTGTTTGAACTGTCTAATGAAGACTCTGAGGATAAATGGAACAAGAAAATGGAGGATGAGGAGACTATCCTTGCTATTGATATACAAAAGAATATTCATATATGTGCAATGCACCATGCTAATAACCTGATGGCAAAGGCACATGAACAGAGAGAGGAAAAAACATTCAAAGAGATGGTACCTGAGTGGACCTAAGACTTCAAGGATTTATTCAAAAAGGAAAGCTTCAATGAGCTCTCAACCTCTAAACACTGAGATCACATCATTGAGCTAATTCTGAATGCAAATATCAATCTTGATTGCAAAATGTATCCACTCAGGAATCATGAACAGCAGAAACTCAATAAATTCCTGAATGAGAACCTTTTCTCTAGAAGGATCAGACCCTCAAAGTCTCCAATAGCTTCATTGTTTTTCTTTGTAAAGAAGAAAGACAGCAAACTTCGACTAGTACAAGATTATTGGAAGCTTAATAAAATAATGATCAAAAATCATTATCTCCTACTAATCTCAAAGCTAATGGATAAACTCCAAGGTATCAGATACTACATCAAACTCAACATCAGGTGGGGATACAACAACATCTGAATCAAAGAAGGTGATGAATGGAAGGCTGCCTTCTATACCAACTAAAGGCTATTTGAACTCACAGTCATATTTTTTGGACTGACCAACTCTCCTACAACCTTCTAGTGGATGATGAACAACATATTCAAGGAGCTCATCACCATCAGAAAAGTTACTATATATTTGGATGACATTCTGATTATTTCTCAGACCAAGGAAGAACATCAGAAACTAGTCTGACAAGTGCTTGTGCTGATGAGGAAACACAAACTCTTTCTCAAGGCTGAGAAGTGTAAGTTTGAAATACTAGAAACTGAATACCTTAGAGTCACTATCAGTGAAGGAAGCATCTGGATGGATCTGATTAAAGTGACAGAAGTAACAGAGTGGCTGAAACTGATAAAGAAGAAGGAACTCTAGTCATTCCTCAGGTTCACCAACTTCTATTGACAATTCATTAAGGATTGCAGCAAGATTATCAGGCCTATGACACAGTTGACTGGGAATGCCCTGTGGATATGGGGACCATCACAGCAGTCAGCATTTGATGCCTCAAATGAAAATTAGCTAAGAATGTCATGCTGGCTATTCTCAATCAGGAAGGCAAATTTCAGATGGAGGTGAACTCAAGTGAAGGAGCAATTGGAGCTGTATTATCCTAAGAACAGGAGGGAAGGTGGCAGTCTATAGCCTTTCTATTTAAAGTCTTAACAGTGACAGAACAGAATTATGAAATTTGTTAGACTCAAGCATCATGTGAACAGAAACATGTGACAAATAAAAGTCACCTCACACTTTAGATGATTGACTGAGTTCACTGATGTATATTCTGATCAATGTGTCATAAGGTCTAAAGAATCAGCTTGAGTATAAAATAATGTGTGAATAAACTTTAGCTCAAAGCTGGAGACTATCAGTGAGAGTGGGTGGTCTTATATACTGTATATAGTCTGCTAATAATATGTGCTGCCTATTGTGTGTTTCTGAGTCCATTGTGCCCATTGTCCTAGGGCATTATTACCATATATAAAAAAATAATTGTGCATCATCAGGCAACACTGTTGTGTCAAAAGACAATGATGAACTTGGCTAGTTGTGATGACTAAGCCTTGTTTCCCAGTTCTAAGCACTTGTTCTAGTGTTCTGACTAAGTGTAAATAGGGGTTAATCCCAGAAAAAATAGAAAAATCATAACATTACCCCCTCTTTAAGACCATTGTCCCAATGGCTTAATTTAAGAATAGTTTATAATCACATATGGTGTTGTTCATCTTTATCATCTGCTCATTTACTCACTGGTTGGATTCAGATCTATATCTCTTCTAGGATACTAAATAATCAACTGTTGTTGCTATTCTCCCACCTTTGGCCTTGATTTTTCAGAGTTTATAGTTTAGGACTTGGTTGACTTCATAATGTTCTTCATCATCAATGAGGTCCATGGGTGGAGGCAGTGAGTGTTGTTGGTTAGGGAAGGCTGGAGCAATATATGGTGTTAACAGGATTTTATTGAAAATATTATGAATTTTCCAAGTAATGAGCAGCCAGAGTTTGTAGATGGAGAGTCCAATCTTGAATATAATTGGAAACAGACTCATTCACTTATCTGCTAGTTTATGCTTCAGGCATGGGAGATTGAGATTGGTGGTGTCAAGCCACACCTTGTCATTGATGTTGTATGTGTGTACTATATGACAATGTTTGTTATACTGGTGTTTTATCATGATTGCAGCTTTTTTCAAGGCTGTCTTGGTTTCTATGTGGATCTTTGTTATTGTAGAAACAAAGTCTGTAGAAGCAGGTGTGGTAGTTCTGTAGTGTTTAGCATGTGTGACTCTTAGGTGACAGCCATACTTGATGAAAAATAGTGTCTTTTCTATGACTGAATAGATGCGATTATTGTGTTGAAAGATGACAAGAGTCAGCCATTTGACTCAATCATCTTATCAGTAGTTTATAAATAGTTGAAGGTATTTTTTCATCCCTTGATTGGCTCATTCTGTTTGTCTATCAGTTTGAGGATAGTATGTGGTTGAAGCATTGTGCTTGATGTTTAAAAGTTGATAGAGGTCATCTAAGAACTTGGAGATGAACTGTGGTTCTCTATCTGAGATGAGCACTTGGAGTATGCTACATTTGGCATAAACCTCATTATACAAGATCTTTGCCCATCCTTCAGAGATCAACTCTATTGAGCAGGTGATTGAGATGATCATTTTTGAGAAGTGGTCTATTATGATAATAATGGTATTATAGCTATTGCAGTCCAGTAATCTGGTGATTATGACAATAGAGATGTGGGTTTATAGTGTCAATGGAACCTCATTTGGATGAAGTGGGGCAGCTCAGGCTTGTGTCAATGATTTGCCTTGCTGGCAGACTTTACCTGCTTTGATATATGTGATTATATTATTGCCTATTTTAGGCCACCAATATTTGTATAGTATCAGCTTCTTGGTTTTAGTGATGCTGGGATGTCCAGCAGTCACATAATCATGGCAAGTGGCAATGATTTCACCATAAAGTCTCTGATCCTAGAGAATATAGATTCACCCATCATAACAAATTATGCCTCCTTCTCTTGTCATCTCATGCTTGTGATTGAGTAAGAGAGCTACCTGTTGGTCTTATTTCTGACTGTTGTATGTGGCACTTTTAATCTATTCATGGATCTCCTCCTCTGTTGGCATTATCATAGCTCTGAAATGTTTGGGCTATAACAGTGTTACTCTATCATTGTCCTTTTCTCCCTGATCATGATCAGCTTGTTGACTGAGGAGGTCAGCCTTCTTGTTTGCTGCTCCTGCTTTGTGATGGAGTGTGTATTGGTATTAACTGAGTTCAGTGACCCATCTGGCTTGCTGGTGGTTCAGTTTTTGAGGCTGTCAGAAATATTGTAGATTTTAGTGATCCATCCATATCTCAAAGATCTTTATAGCTCCAATTAGATAGTGCTACTATTCTTCCAGAGTGAGCATGATAGTGAGTAACTTCTTGTTATAAATTTCATAATTCTATTCAGTGACCATAAGCATTTTTGAGAGAAATGCAACAGGATGCCACTTCTCATCTTGTTCTTGAGATAGTACAGTGCTTATCACACCCTCACTCAAGTTGGCCTCTATCTGGAACTTCTCTTCCTGAGTGAGAATTGTGAGGACCACATCCTTGGTGAGTTGTCATTTTAGATCATTGAATGATGTCTGCTGAGACAGTCTCCAGGTCCAGAGGGTATTGCCAGTCAGCTGAGTCATTGGTTAGATGACCTTGCTGTAGTCTCAGATGAATTGCTGATAGAAGTTTGTGAACCCAAAAAAGGACTGTAACTCTTTCTTTCTGCTCAGTTCTGGCCATTCTGTGACTCCAGCTGCTTTGATAGAGTCCATTTGAATGCTTGCTTTACTAATGATGACTCTGAGGTACTCAGTTTCAAGTACCTTAAACTCACATTTCTCTGCTTTGAGGAACAATTTATGTTTTCTCATGAGGGCCAGTACTTGTCATACCAGTCTTCTATGCTCCTTCTTCATTCTTGACATGATGAGGATGTCATCAAGATAGATGATGACCTTCTCAGTGGAGATGAGGTTCTTGAAGATGTCATTCATCATCCACTAGAATGTGGCTGGGGAATTGGTGAGTCTGAAAAACATCATGATTGGCTTGAATAACCTTCAGTTGGTATAGAATGCTGCCTTCTATTTGTCACCTTCCTTGATTTGCACATCATTATACTCCCACTAGACATCAAGTTTAGTGTAGTATCAGGCTCCCCATAGTTTGTTCATTAGTTCTAAAATGAGGGAGAGGAGATAACAATTTTTAATCATCATTTTGTTGAGTTTGTAATAATTCTATACAGAACAAAGTTTGTCATTCTTCTTTTTTATGAAGAAGAATGGTGATGCCATGGGGAATTTTAATGGTTAGATCCTTCCACTAGACAAATTTTTGTCAAGAAATTTGTCAAGTTCCTGCTGTTCATTGTGTCTGAGCAGATAGATTTTGCAATCAAAGTTAGCATTTGAATTAGGGATTAACTCAATTGCATGGTCCCAGGGTTTGGATTCTGGGAGTTTATTGAAGCTCTCTTTCTTGAATAGATCCTTGAAATCTCAGACCCATTCAGGCACTATTTTTTCAAAGGTTTTCTCCTCCTTTCATTTATTAGCCTTGGCTGCCAAGTTATTGGCATAATGTATGGCATGGATGTATATCTCACATTGGAGGTTGATGGCAAGGATGGTTTCTCCATCCTCTATTTCTTCATCCCATCAATCCTCTGGATCTTTGTCTGATAGTTCAAAGGGGATTTTGTAGCATTTACAGCAGGCAAAGATTATTTTTCTGGTTTTTTAGTTGATCAGCAGATTGTGTCTGATCAACCAGTCATGTCCAAAAAATACTTCCTTTGTCTCTAAGTCAGTAACAGCTAAATCAATCCTTTTGAAATAATTACTGATTGTGAATTAAAGCTCAATGAATTCAGTGATTGAGCTGGCTTGATTCTTTGTCCTGTCAGCATTATAGATGGAGATTGAGGCCACAGTGGTTCTGGTGGAAAGCTGGTGCTGTTTGATGAAAGCTCAGTTGATTGAGCTTATCATGCAGCTGCTGTTGATCAGAGTGGCTACCACATGAGTAGAATGAGATATAAGTGTCTTGACCTGGACTTTAATGAGTAAATCTCATCCAGTGGTCTTAGACCAACAAATAAATTTTTGTAGCCTCCAGAGTTCATCAAGCTATTCCAAAGCTCAACATCTCTCTGTGTTTCTCATCTCTTTGATCATCCCATTGATTACTTCTTCAATGTGTGTCTTGTGGATTCAATTTTTTAGCACTGCTTTTGCCACTGCTTCATCCTTGGCATCTCTGATAGCTCTTCAGATCCATTTAGTGTCAAATGGTTTGAGCCATGTGGTAGGGCCCTCTGTCTCTGTTTGGCCTTTAGGCATTTGAGTCTTTTTCTTTGGCAATTCTTCAGTGTGTAGTGTGGATAACTGGGGTATATTCAAATGTGCAGATACAGTAGGCATAAAAGTAACTACAGAAATACTATTAGTCTAACTAGCAGCTATAGAGTGCATACCATAAAGTTCCTTGGCTAGTTCAGTGGAATCACTCACTGACTGGCTCTATCTTTTACTTCCTCCACTTTGGTCTCAGCACTGAGGTCTTCTTCTTCCTTTTAAAGTTTGGTGATTTGGGCTTGGATGTCTTCCCAAGTCTGCTTCTTCTTTGGGCAGTCCTTAGCTATATGATCCTTCTGTCTGCAGTTGAAGCATTTACCTTCCTTCTTCATCTGATCTATATCCATGAGCTTCTCTGCCTCTGTGTATATGGTCCTCATTCTGATCTTCTGCATGCTGTAAGTCAGAGTCATCAAGAGTCCCAATGATTTTCTGGCAGTTGTCTCTAATGGTTTGGAGTTATTCAGGATTAGTGGAGTTGACTTCTTCAGATAATCTTGCAGGGTCAATGATTCTGCTTTCTGCCTTTGTTGCTCCTTGTATATCTCAATGATTCATTCCTTCCACTCATCATACCCTACCAGTATCGAAGCTTTAGTGCTGATTGCTGAGATCATCATGATATATAAGGAGGGGACTTCTCTCTTGAGAGCCTCAACCATTCTCCTATCATTGGCCATGTCATTCCAAATTCCCACCAGCTTAATGAGTCTCTCAAGCTCATTGAAGTAATCCACAGCCACCTTATCTCCTATCTTATAATCTTTAATCTTTTATTTGTATACCTCTTGTACTGTCAGATCAATGAATTTGTCATGCAGCATCTGCTTGAAGACTGGCTATGAGGGGTACCAATAGTGTTCTCTGATGGTTGATAAGGAGTTCAGTGAGATTAGGATCTACTATGTCTTGGCTTTCTCTTTAAGATATAAGATGGCAAAGATGATCTTATTCATGTCAGTTTTGAGAAAACTGATGTAGACCTTGAAATACTGTTCATAGTTGACCAGGAAGTGGTTGATGTCATCAGATGCCCTTTTAAAGGAACAGGACTTCCAGAGTAAATCTGATCAACATTATAGTATAGTGGCATCAGCTGGTAATATGCCTATTGGGTTAGACCATCCTGAGAAGAGCAGTTGTTGCCACTTTATAGGTGGCCCAGAGAATAAATGAAGAGAGTTGTCATCTGTGACTGGACTGCTCTGGGGAGCAGCTTCCTTCTGGACAATGACTCTATTTTGTACCATGAACCCTAGTCAGATTGCCTTGGGATTGTCTTTGACAGGCTTCTTCCCACTTTCTGTGGCTTCATCAGATGAGAGTTGGGCTCCTAGAATGTGGCTTCCCCTACCAGTCTATGGATTTTGATATGAAACTGGCAGGTTGTTTGACTGTAGTCAGAATCTTGATAGTCAAGTTGCTATAGAGTGGAAGGAGGGGGTGGAGTATAGAAATGTGCTTTGGATAGATGGAGCCATATATACAGCTCTCTTCAGGGTGATGGGAGGTGACCATGGCATTGGCTGGATAGGCTTCAGCATCTGATTTGCTGATAGTCTGCTGACTGGGTCTTCTGGATGGTTTTTGTTATATTGTTGAGCAGTATAGTCTATAGCTGCATGCCTAAGGATTTCTGTTTATTTGTTAGGTTTAGAATAGATATATAATTGCCTCATCTGTGATACCAACCAGCTGGTATCATTCTATAAAAACTTTACCCCCCTTTGATATAACTCCTGATATTCCTGTGCTCTGGCTTTCTGAATCATTCTTTCTAGTTCTTCTTCATCTGTGTCCTTCTGTAATCCATAGGCAAGGTTCCCACTGAGATGTGGCAGGTCACTGCTTTCAGTCTCCCTATCTCTCTTAAGCTCATCATCCTCCTCTTTCTTGAGGAGAGAAGTAGCAGGTGAATCATCGAAGCTTCCCTCATTCTCTCACAGTCATTCTGTCTTCATTGATCTGCTGCTCTAGCTGGGTGCTGAGCCTAGCACTGGGGCTTGAAAAGTTTGAGATATTGAGATAGGTGGAGATAGACTGACTTCCAATATCAGAGTCATACTAGTTCTCTCCTGTTGCTCATGCTGCCACCACTTGCTCATGATAGAGCTGGACATTTTTTCAATATCTGTCATCAAGAAGCTGTCCAACCACTCAGCTCCCAAGGAATCCTCAGAGGGTGCAAGCAAGGATGTGGGCATTTTCAGATGCTTGTAGTCTATAGTGCTTGAGAACAAACTCATTATCACCAAACATTGTGTCAGCACTAAAGATTTATTGGAGAGAGAGATATTGTGAGGTTGGAGGCAGTTGGAGGTTCTTGGGATATTGTCTCAAGCTGAAGGAGGGATTTCATCATCTCTCCTTTTCACTTCACTGGCAGTGAGGGTTTTTATGTGGGCCCACTGCTCTGGGGCCCATGAGTCAGATCCTGATGTGCTTGGCTCTCTAAAGACTGGGGTAGAGAGTGAACAGTTAGCTCATACTGGCACAAGTACTGATGTGATCTCTGGGCAGAGTCCATACCAGTTAGAGATATTGGCCCTTGCCAACTGGCCTCTCTCATCATTCTGCTGCTACTCTCTATGCTGCTGATTATACTCAGTGGCCCTCCTCCTGTGCCCTTCATGGATAAGGCATTCTTCAAGCTCACTCTGGGCTGATTGAGGGACCTCCTGCTGTCTCTGTTCTTTCTGTTGAAGGGCTTCATCATAGTTGAAAGAGACATTGAGATCTCATGCAGGGAATAACCAGTGGATGACTGCATTTTGATTTTTATGGGCCTGGCACTCATCATTGAGTTGGTCCAAAGGCACCTGCTGCATCTCACCACTGGTTCTGACCAAAGCAGTGGTAGGGAGGCTGTGAGACTGGCTTCTAAGTGATGTGCAGTGGAATCCTTCAGCCATCCTAGTGGGACTGAGAGAATCTCTAGCATAGTCATCAATCCTATGAGTTCTAGAGGTTCAAAAAGGGTTGAAGGAGGGAGACTGCTGAAAGAAGTCTTTCAGGAAGTTTTCATCCTTATGGTCAGAGACAGAGGTTCATACCCAAGGATTTCTGAATCTAAGATCACCATTTCTGCTTGGTCAGAGAGGGTATCAGTGTTCTTCTTCTTGCAGAATGTCCTCTTGATATATACCACTAGACTTGGCTTCTGATAAGAGGTTTGTCAAAGGCTGATGGAATATTCATTGGGATTCTGGGATGTCATAGAGAGAGAGATTGGAGGTTACATTGCAGAGGATATGATGGATATGTTGGAATTCATTGTAATGTCAGATAGTCCAGGCAGTAATTGAGTGATGTCTTCAGTATAGCTGAATACTCACTAGTAAGCTTAAAAGTGTTTCAATGATGGAAGCTAGGAGTTCAAAGAACTCTTGATCAAAGTTTGGATCTGATAGGTTAATTGAGAGCATTCAGTTTCCTCCACACTATAGTGTGTGAGGAAAGAAAAAAAAAAGCTTTGAGCTAATTGTTAGACTCAAGCATCATATGCATAGAAACACATGACAAATAGAAGTCACCTCACACTTTGGGTGATCAACTGAGTTCACTGATGTATATTCTGATCAATGTGTCATAAGGTCTAAAGAATCAGCTTGAGTATAAAATAATGTGTGAATAAACTTTAGCTCAAAGCTGAAGATTATCAGTGAGAGTGGGTGGCCTTATATACTGTACATGGTCTGCTAATAATATATGCTATCTATTGTATGTTTCTGAGTCTATTATGCCTATTGTCCTAGGGTATCATTACTATATATAAAAGGATGATTGTGCATTGTTGGGCAATGCTGTTGCATCAAAAGACAATGATGGACTTGGCTAGTTGTGATGACTAAATCTTGTCCTCCAGTCCTAAGCATTTGTTCTAGTGTCCTAACTAAGCATAAATAGGAGTCAATCCTGAAAAAAATAGAAAAATCATAACAAAATTTATGATAAAGAGCTACTCATGATAATGCTTGCTCTCAAAGAATGGCAACACTATCTCATTGGAGCAGCCAAGACATTTGAGATTTAGACCAATCATCAAAATCTATGATACTTCTAACAACTCCAGAAACTTAATCAATAACAAGCACACTAGATGACAGAACTCAGTCAGTATTCATATACACTATACTATAAGGCCAGGATGGCCAACAAGAAAGCAGACCTCTTTAGCCAGAGAGCCAATCATGATCAGAACAGGCATGACAATAAAGGAGTAACTATATTGCAGCTGAAACACTTCTATATGATGGTGATGCCTACCAAAGAAGAGATCCATGAGCAGATCAAAAGCATGACTAGAGATATCAGCAAATGAGATCAACATGTGGCTCTATCTCTAAATCATGAGCAAGAAATAACATAGAAGAAGGGGATAATCTGCTATGACAGACAGATCTATATACCACAAGATCAAGCACTGCAAGGAAAGATCATCATAACATGTCATGATCATGCCATATAGAGACATCCAGAGATTGCCAAAACTAAGGAATTAGTTTTATATGAATACTGATGGCCTAAAATAGGCTAAGATATTAAACAATACATCAAAGAATATGAAATATGCCAACAGAAAAAAGCTACAACACAAGCTAGAGCATCTCCCTTTTACCTCAATGAGATTCTAACCACACCATGGACTTATATCTCTATCGATATAATTACAGGTCTCCCCAACTGTAATAGCTATGATATCATCATTGTCATAGTTGATTGCTTCTCTAAGACCATCATTCTGATCATCTGTTTTACTGAATTAAACTCAGAGAGATGAGCTAAAATTCTATGAGATGAGGTCTATGCTAAATATAGCATGCCACAAAGAATCATCTCAGATTAGAGCTCACAATTCATCTCAAAATTCCTAAATGACTTGTACAAACTTCTAAACATCTGCTAAAACACCTCAACAGCATACTATTTACAAATGGATGGGCAAACTGAGAGGGCCAATCAGAAGATCAAAAAATACCTCCATCTTTTTATTAACTATCATCAAAACAATTGGATAGAATGGCTGGCACTTACTGTCTTTCAACACAACAACTGAGTCTATTTAGCAACTGGCAAAATGTTATTTTTTGTGAATTATAGCTGACACCCACACATCACTATGACAACACATATCTATATTATAATATCAGCATCCACTAATTTTGCTGAAACCATAGCTAAAATCCATAGTGAAACACACACTGTATTACAGAAAGCTGTTGCCACTATGAAGAAACACTATAATTTTCATTGATGATCAGTGCACTCTTATACTATCAATGACAAGGTCTGGCTTGACACCAGCAATCTTCACCTCCTATGACCAAAGCAGAAACTAAGTGATAAACAGACCAGTCCTTTCTCAATCTTGGCAAAAGTTGAGGCATTGACATACCACCTCTGCCTCTCCAGCCACTGAAAGATCCATGATGTCTTCAATAAAACTCTTCTGACACCTTATGTCACACCAGCATTCTCAAACCAGGAACACCTACTGCTATCACCATCTGACTTGATTGATGATGAGAAACACTATGAAATTGATCAGATATTAAACTATAAACTATGTAAGATCAAAGCATATGGCAGAGAAATGATAACTACAGTTGACTATTTAGTCAGTTGAAAGGGCTACAGCCCAGAATCTAACCAATGAGTAAATGAAAAACACATGGATGCAGTGGAGGCAATACAAGACTATGAGCTATCCCTTAATTAAGCCATCAGGATGATGGTCTTAAGGAGGAGGTAATGTTATGATTTTCAGCCTTTTATCTTTTCTATCTTTTTCTCTATGAGTTAACCCCTATTTATACTTAGTCATAGCATCTAATATAAATGCTCAGGACCATGGGACAGGTTTAGTCAGCACAACAAACCTGTTCAGTTATTGTCTTTTGACATGATGATGACCAATGACACACAACAAACTCTTTGTGTATAGTAATAATGCCCTAGGACAATGAGTAGAATGGACTCAGCAGCATACAATAAGAAGTAGTATAATTAGCCATGATCTGTATAGTATATAAGACAGCTCACTTTCACTGAAATACTCTAGCTTTGAGCTAAAGTATAACTTCATACCATTCTATCTTTGAGCCAATCATAAGGTCTTGATGCATAATGATTAATATTCACAATAAGTGAACTCTAATGTTCCACTTGAAGTGTGAAGTAACATCAGTTTATCACATATCTATAATTATATACAGCTTGAGTCTAACAGTTCCTGCCTTATAGTGTAGAGTGTATTCATATTGCATAAGCTTGATGATCCAGTGAGCTTGCTGTCAGTTGAGTTTCTGCAGCAATCAGAAATAGCATAGATTTTAATGATTGGTCCAGATCTTGAAGGTGTGAATAGCACTAATCAGATAATGCCTTCATTCAGCTAGTGCCAACATGATGACCAAGAGTTTCTTGTTGTAAATCTCATAGTTGCATTCAATGGTGATTAGTGTCTTTGAGAGAAAAGCAATAGGTTACTATTTTTCATTCTGCTCTTATGAGAGTACTGCTCCTATCACTCTCTCATTTGAGTCAGCTTCAACTCAGAATCTTCTCTTCTCTGTTGATACTGTAAGTACCATATCTTCAGCTAATCATCTCTTCAGATCATCAAATGCAGACTGTTGGGCTATTCCTCAAGTCCAGAGGGCATTTCCCATGAGTTGGGTTATGAGGTGGACAACCTTGCTGTAATCTTGAATAAATCAGCAGTAAAAGTTTGCAAATCTGAGAAAGAATTGCAATTCCTTCTTCTTTGTCAGCTTTGGCCATTCTGTCACCTCTGCCACCTTGATAGAGTCCATCCAGATACTCTCTTCACTGATAATCACTCTGAAGTATTTGGTTTTCAGCATCTCAAATTCACACTTCTTATCTTTGAAGAACAACTTGTGCTTCTTCATTAGCTCTAGTACTTGGCAGACTAAGTATTGGTGTTTATCTTGATCTTTCAATATGATCAAGATATCATTCAAATAGATTGTGACCTTTTTTATAATAATGAGATCTTTGAAGATGTCATTCATCATCTATTGAAAGATTGCAGATAAATTGATTAGCTTAAAGAACATAACCATGAGCTCCAAGAGCCTGCAGTTAGTTTAGAATGAAGTCTTCCACTTGTCTTCCTCTTTAATCCACATATTATTGTATCTCCACTGAACATCAAGCTTGGAGTAATTGTTAGGAACATGCTAATTGAGTGGGCTTGAGTGCACATGTAGAGATCAGTAGAGTGCATGGGCATCAATGAAGCTATTAGCAATATCACCCTTGAGTCAGAGCCTAAGAACTTGGATGGACAGAACAGAGTTCTGTCAGAGAAGTGAAGAGGAGTATCTTTCAGAGCAGAATCCAATGAACAAGGTAAGGAGGAGTTGAAGTGAGTACAAAGTGTAGATGGCTATCCAAGTTGATATTCAAACTGAGTAGTTACAATGGTTATACATGGCTTTATATACTAATAGTAGCTAATTCTGAGTCAGGTTCCATTGGGTTCCAATGTCAATATTCACTATTAAGTTTGGGGTCTAGATATTACAATGTGAAATATGAATGTGAAATGATAATGATGAAAATGAAATTAATAGATAATGGGAAGCAGCTGGAGTCTGGTGGATTTCCATGATTGAATCTATAGTTGGTTGAAGTGACATGGAGGCCAGTGGCATACATGTAACAGTAATACCAAACACTATGCAGCTTGTCTATCAATTCAAAAATCAGTGAGAGAGGGTAACAATTCTTGATTATCATTTTGTTGAGTTTCTAATAGTCTTAGACTGGTCAGAGTTTGCTGTCCTTCTTCTTGATAAAGAAGAAGAGTGATACCATAAGGGATTTTGATAGCCTGATTTGTCTGCTTGACAAGTTTTCCTCTAGGAACTTGTCTAGTTCAATCTGTTCTAATGAACTGAGATTGTATATCTTGCAATTGAGGTTGGTGCTAGCATTGGGAATGAGTTTGATTGCATAGTCTCAAGACTTTGGCTCTGGTAGTTTGTCAAAGCTTTCTTTGGCAAACAGATTGTGAAAGTCCTATGTCTACTCAAATACTAGCTTCTCAAACATCTTGGCCCTCTTTTTCTCATTTGCTCTTGCTGCTAAGTCATTGGCATAATGCATTACTCAGATGTGGATTGTATGATCCATGTTTATGGCCAATATTGTCTCTCCATCTTCTATTTTCTCCTCTCAGCAGTCTTTTAGATTTTCATCAGACAACTCAAAAGATATTTTGTGATACTGATATTGAGCAAAGGTAATCTGGCCAGTCTTTCAGTTGATTAATGAGTTGTACTGAATAAGCCAGTTGTGATCCAGAATGATCTCCTTGAATCCTAGTTTGGTCACAGCTAAGTTGATCTGTTCTAAGTGATCTCTGATCATTAATTAGAGTTTGATGAACTTGGTAATTGACTCAGCTTAGTTTTTTATTCCATCAGCATTGTATATCAGAATCAGGGCCATAATGGCTCAAGTGGAAAGGTTGTGCTTGATGATAAAAGCACAATTAATAGAGCTTCTAGTGCAGCCACTGACTAGGGCTGTAACAGCATGTGCAGATTGGATGGTTAGAGTCTCAATCTGAGCTTTAACAATGAGGTCTTTTCCAGTAGCCTTTTATTGTCAAATGTATTTCTTGGGCCCCCTTAATTTGTCCAACCATTTCAAGACTTGATTTCTCTCTGCCTTCCTCATTCTTTTGATTATCTCATTAATTACTTCTTCAGCTCATGTCCAGTGTATTCAGTTTTTGAGCACTGCCTTGGCCTCAGCTTTGTCTTTGACATTTCAGATGGTCCACCAAATCCATTTGGTATCAAATAGCTTCAGCCAGCTTTGAGAGTCTCTCCCTCTGTTCAGCCTATAGGCAGTTGAGCTTTGGGTTTTTGCAATTTTTTCAGTGTGTTTAGAATGACAGGTTCAGATATATTCAAATGTGCATATAAATAAGTGTCTACAGGACTAGCATAAGTCTGACCAGTGGTATTTTGAGACACACCATTAAGTCCTTTGGCCAACTGAGTGGAATTGCTCATTCATCAGTTCTATCTTTTACCTTCACCATCTTTGTGTCCTTTCTAAGTTTCTCAAGCCCATTAGCTTTCTTCTGTAGCTCAGCTATCTGCACCTGGATTTCCTCATGGGTTCATTTTTTCTTCAGGCAGTTTTGAGACAAATGACTCTTCTCTCCACAATTAAAGCACTTTCTCCCTCTTTTTAGTCTATCAACATCTATGGGCTTCCCTTGTCTGATATAGATAATTCCAGTACCAGTCTTCTGGATGAAATAAGAGAGCATGAAAGTCAAAGAAGATGTGTTAGGCTTAGCAGGAATTGACACACTAGCCTTCTCTTGATGGTTGGACTTTTTATCATCCTGCCAATAGGTATTTTCTGCCTTCTGTCAGTCTTGCTCCTTGTTCATCATAATGATCTATGCCTTTCATTCCTCATATCCCTTCAGAATGTTGAAGCTGATGTTGGAGATCATCTTGGTGTAGAAGAAAGAAACCCCATTCTTCAGATACTCCACTAAGCACCCATTATCCTCAATGTTATTAATAAGTCTAGCTAGCTTAGCAAGCCATTTGAACTCATCAAAGTACTTGCTGGCCATCTGTTTTTCTATCCATAGATTCTTCATCTTCTTCTTGTGGACTTTCTGAACTGCCAGGTCAATAAATTTATCATGTACCATCTGCTTGAATACTAGCCAGGACAGTAGTTGGTGGTGCTTTCTGGTCATAGAGTAGAGGTCCTGGCTTTTTAAGATCCACCAGACCTTGGCCTTGTCCTTGAAATAGAATGCAGTGAAGATAATCTGATAGATATCAGTAGTTAGGTATGCTGAGTATACCTTGAAGTACTGTTCACAATCAGTTAAGAAGCAATCAATGTTATCAGAATGCCTCTTAAAAGGCTGTGGCTTTTGTAAAAAGTCTGGTTTACATTATATAAGGACCAAATTATTAGTGAGTGATTCCATCAGATTCAGGTAGTCACTAAAGAGCAGTATCTTCTGGTGTAGACCAGAGAAGGAATAAAGGAAGTGGCTATTAGCAATTGAACTTCTGGCAGTTTAGTCTTTTAGTTTTCTGATGATTCTTCCTGATGACTGTGAACTCCTATCTAGTGGCTTTGAGGTTATCACCTTTGGTCTGGCCACTGGATTCAGCTTCATCAGCAGAAGGTTGTCCTTTTATCAGCCAGCTTCTCTTCAGCTTTCAGGAGTATCTAGTTAGGTTTTTAGCATATAGAGTTCATGATTGCCAGTAGCATATGGAGGTCATAGCAGTGGTTCAGATAGTCAGTGCTGAATAAATAGCTTATTTTGAGAGAACAGATGGTGTATTTAGCATTGGTCAGACATTAAACCAAGATTGATAATCTGGGAGATTGGCCAGAGAGTCTTTAGGATAGATTTTGTTGTAAAAGAAAATAGCCTGCTTAGTGGCACTGTACTGTAAAATGTCAATTTTTCAACATCAGTTACTGCTAAATTTTCTTGTTTCAGCAGGGTCATACTTCATCCTACATTTCAGGGAATCTCTATGACTCTCTTCTGATATATTCTCTTGAATTTCTTTTTTTTTATCACTATATCTCTTTTTCTAGTAATTCTTTATCTTTAGGTTTATAAAATCTTTTAGGCCAGTCAAAAGACATCACATTCCAATTATTGTCCCCCTTGCTATCCTTATTATCTCTGCTGTCTCTCTCAGAGAAGTCACTAGACAGGTTGAAGATAAATAACACCTAGAGTTTTACCATCATAGGCAAGCTATCTTTGAGTATTAGGTTTAGAGCCAGCAGGAGAGACAGGTTGGGAGATGAGTCTTTCACTAGACTCTCTCCTGCCTTCTGTTGCCTTCACTACTATGCAATACTCTCAGAGTGTTAGACATAGAAATAGTATGATATGCATATGTTCACTTACCTATTTGATATTTCTTCCTTTTTTGACATGTCACACTGTTCTGCATATCTCAGTTTTTAACCATAATGCTGAGATTAACATTATGATATTTTATCCTAGCATCTGTTCTCTTCTAAAACTTTTTTTCTCATTCACCACATCTATGCTCCTATCTCATTAACTCCAACAGATTATAGGCCTCACTACCAGCATATCTACAACAATTAAAATAAAGCTAGTTAGTATAACAAAGCTTGTAGACAATAGATCAAACAGAGTAGTATTTTTAAAGAAGCTCACCATCAAGTTCTTAGATAAGAGTCTTAGCTGGCATCTCTAAGAAACAGTTTATATATCTCTGCACTCTATTGAGCACAAGGAAAAATTCTATTGGTTCTCTGATACTGCATTTTCACATTCACTCTCAGATGACAATCTAGATAAGCTGGAAGATAAGCTGGAGGAATATGAGCAGAAAGAGGCAAAGATGCATAATATCATTTATGAAGCTATTTATGACTCTACCTTCAATGAGATCAAAGATGAGGCAACAGCTGCTCTTGTCTGAAAGAAGCTTATTACTGCCATGACTGGCAAGGGCAATCTTATGTGAGAGCACCTTCTTACTCAGCTTGGAAATATAATATGCTCTGATGAAAGCAATATATACAAACACCTTACCAAAATGAAAATCCTCTATAAATAAATTGAAGAGATAGGTCTGAAGATTGAAGACAATCAGTACACTTTAATGATCTAAAAATCACTTTCTGTTGTAGGACAACACAAGTATCTGATGTCAATCTTATATATGTATAGACAGTTTTGTTCTGAGTTGATGGTCAACTGCATTTAAGCAATTGACTATTGTAATCAGGTGAGTAGTAGTCATACATACCAACTGCCTTTAAGCAATTAACCATCATACTCAGCCTGGCTATTATTCACTGCATGCTAATAACCTGCCTGCAACAGGTTATGGGCCCCATATTTTAAGATCTATTTCATTTTTTTTATCTTTGCATCTTGCTTGTATCCTGCTATCTCTCCATCAGTCACTTCACTACTGAAATGATATCACCATATACATTATGCCATCCTTCAACACAATCAAAAAGGGCTTCGACAATCTAAATGCCTCTAATTATGACAAGTGGAAAGAAAACATGTCAGCTCTACTCAAAACTCACTATGAGTATCTTATCACCATTAGCCATGACTCTGAACCAGAGTTTGCAGACTCCAAGAAGCCAATATACCAGGAGAAGAAGGACTGAAAGGACTGAAAGGAGATTCAGATATCAGCTGCTGACATGATCTATCTCTGCCTTGATGAATCCCAGAAAACTCATGTTAAGGGCTGCCTTAACAGTCTGGAGAGGATGTGGGACACATTAAAGGCATATCATTAGCAAAGAAAACCAGTGACTCAATTTATAGCCTACAACAGCTTCTTCAATCTTAAAAAGGAGACAGAAGAGTTACTTTCAGATCTTGCCAGTTGGAGCACTCAAATCATGAGTCATATCTATACTCTGTGCTCTGCTTATTTTGGCCTCCAGCAGTTAGAAAAAAAGCTTCTCAATATGGCTCTGATTTGTACACTCTCTCAGCCTGAATTTAGAAACTTTGCCATATCATTATTCCTTCTCTCTGATAAGCTCACTCTCAAAGGACTCCACACTGTATTTTATAATAAAGAAAACAATCAGAAGCTGTGTGCTGGTGATCCAGCAGTCTCTGTTGCTCTTAAAGCCACACCTTTCCATTTAGCTATAAATCCAACTACTAATACTACTGCAAAATATGGATGGTGCCTTCATGAGAATCATGCAGAGAAAGAGTGTATAACCAAGAAGCTCTCACTTAAATAGAACCATGAACATGCTGCTGACCATGCTGCTGAAAAGTATTATCATAAGAGAGCTGGAAAGAAGGATTTAAAAGCTGCTAACTCTGCTGAGACAAAGAAAGAGACTGCTAGCCAAGCAAGTACTGATTTATCATCATCTGCCATATCTTATTAAAATACTGATATAGGTGCTTCTTATCATATGATCTCTCACTGACAATAGTTTCAACTCTATGCTCCATATGTTATTCCTATTCATCTTGCAGACAATTCAGTCATCTATTCAGCAGAGATTGGATCAGTAGTACTGGAGCCAGAGATTCAGAGGGAGAAAGGCTTAGTGGTGGAACTTCTTGACACACTATATGTACCAGCATTAAAAAGTAATCTCTTATCACCCTATCATCTCACATGAGAAAAGAGATTCAAGATCTCAATTGCTGGATCAGATGTCACTTTCAGCCAGGGTGAAAAAGTTCAATTCACTGCAACTATAAATAAGAGCAATATTGGCTATGTCAATGTTATCACATATTCATTCTCAAAATTGGCCACTATCATTGCAAACTCAAGCTCCACAAGTACCTGCCAGATAGACAACACACTTTAGCATAGATGTTGCTGTCATCAAAACATAGACACTATATAGCATATGCATATAAAGCAGCTAGTAACTGGAATGAAATGAGAGTCAGATTCTCCAACTGATTCTATCTGCACACCATGTCTCACTGGCAAACAGCATTACCACAATATTCCTCATAGCCTCTCAGAGTGGAAGAAACATCTTCTTGAGTGAGTATACAGTGATATCAAAGGTCCAATGTCTGTTGCAACTCCAGAGAGCTATTGCTACTGGATAACATTCATCTGCAGTGCATCTGACACTTAGGCCATCACATCTCTGAAGTATAAAAGTGATGCCTTTAATGCCTTCAAGCAGTTCAAAGCATATGCAGAGAATACCCATTTAGAACTCAAAATCATTGAGTTTCAGAAAGACAAAAGTGGTGAATACATGAGAAAGGAGTTTATCAACTTCTATGCTGAGCATGAGATCAAAAGGCAACACACTGAACCTGATGAATCATATCAGAATGGCACAGCAGAATGAGCCAACTGCATGATTGCAGAGGCCATCACTGCTATGCTAAATAAGTCACATCTCCCACCATCATTTTGGAATCTTGCTCTCTGAGTATTCATTTATGTCTAAAATTGCATCCCTACAGATTCTCTTTTAAACACCACACTCTTCACAGAATGAGACCCAAATCATCAAAAACCAGATATATCCCACTTTTGTGTGTTTAGATACCTTGCATATATGCTAGTACAAAGAAAAAGGCATTGAGCATTAGAGTCACATATCTAAAAATGTATCTTTATTGGGTATCCAGAGAGAGTAAAAGGCTGGCTATTCTGGAACCCCTCTATGTAGCAGTTTATCATCTTTAGCTATGCTGTATTCAATGAGCATGTATTTTCTGAAAACCACAGAAATATTATAAATCCTCTTAGTGACAATATATCTCCCACAAACAAATATAATAGCACAGATACTGCTATATCTGATGCAATGATGCCTCATCAAGGGAAAGAGGACATACCTACTGATAAGCTATCTCTGCCATCTGAGCAACTCTCATCATCACTATTCTTACTATCTAAGTCAGCTTTATCCACTCTACTAGATATGCAAACACCTCCAGAATCATCTCTTACTCCACTATCAAGTCTTCTGACATCTCCTACATCCTCTTCACCACTTTCATATCCTTGGGCATGCTTTGAGCCACAATATGACTTCAAAAGTCTTATAATTCCATCTTCAAACACTGGATGTGGTTTTTGCTATAAACATTCTGGCACTAATGTGATGAACTCACCAGACTCAGATGAACCTATCTCTAATCCCACTGATGAAACCACTGCTGAGCCAGAGCTTACTGAGACAGACATTGTCACAGGAATGACTTTTGTATTGCATAATGATGATTATATCACATATACAGAAGCTTTTGAGCTTGCATTTCAGATAGCAGTGGAGATGGAAAACCAAGCATCTGCATCCAACAATAAGCCAAAGACACTTGCAGAGGTGATGACTCAGCTAGAAGAGGAAAGTGAAAAATAGTATGAGGCAGCTCAGCAGGAATTGAATGTACTGCAGAAAAGTGGCACCTTTGAGCTTGTGAAGCTTCCTCCAGGATGAAAGACTATAGATAAAAAATGGGTCTTCAAAGTGAAGCATAACTCTGATGGATCCATTGAATGCTACAAGATATGCTATGTTGCAAAAGAGTACTCACAGCAGTCAGGTTTTGATTACACTGAAACTTTCTCTTCTACTCCAAAATAAGCAGCCATCTGAATAGTCCTTGCCCTTGCTGCACTTGAGGACCTAAAGCTCTGGAGTGTAGACATCTCATCAGCATTTCTGAATGGTAATCTGAAAGAGGAGATATATCTTCAACAACTAGAGAGATTTGAGACAAAAGACAAGAGCTGAATGCTTTGTCTCTTCAAGTCCATCTATGGACTGAAGCAGGCTGAGTATGAATGACACAAAAAGCTCCACAGTGCTATGACCAAGATGGGCTCTGACAGAGTATGCTGTGAACACAGCATATGGGTGTACAAGAGAGATGATGCTCAAATTATCATCTCTGTGTTTGTCGATGATATAACAATTGCTACAAAGTTCATGAAGTCTGCATAACATATTGTTGATGATCTCAAGAAGCACTTCAAACTTCATGATCTAGATCCAACTTTATTCTTCCTCAGTGTTGAAATACACAGGGACCATCTAAACTGAACACTCACACTATCTCAACCACAGTACATCCAAAAAATCCTAGAATATACCAGAATATCTGACTGTAACAGTATCAGTACTCCTCTTGACCCACATACTAAGCTATTCAGCTCAATGTCCCTTGCTACTCCAGAGGAATGGAAAACTATGTGGCATATCCTATATCTTCAGATTCTTGGCTCTGTAGCATACTTGGCTATTGCTACTTGTTCTGACATAGCTTTTACAGTCAGCATCCAATCACAGTTCAGTAAAAACCCTAGATTGAGGCATTGAGAGACTCTGAAACACCTTCTCAGATACATAAAGAGAACAATTGACCTAAAATTAATATATTCACCTGATGCTACAAACTCAGAGCTGTTCAAAATGTATACAGATGCAGATCATGATAGAAACTCAGATAATAGATGTTCAATCTCAGGATATATTGTCAAGATGAGCATAGGTGCAGTCAGCTGGATGAGCCAGCTACAATCTATAGTAACCTTACTGACCACAGAGGCTGAATATGTGGCTGCTATCTCTGCTGAACAAGAAATTCTGTGGCTGTGAAATCTATTTACAGAGTTTGGTTTCTATCATCTGTCACCATCCCCACTGCTGATTAACAACCAGTCTGCTCTCTCTGTTGCTCACAACTCTGACCATCATGATTGTATCAAACATTTCAATCTTTGCTTCTACTGATTATAAGACAAGGTTAAGCAGGAGCACATACATATTGAACACCTTCACATGAAAGATATGTCTGCTGATATCTTCACAAAAGCCTTAGAAAAGGAGAAGATGACTCACATAATCAGACTGTTGGATCTTGAACTCTAAGAAGTATTGTATCAAGGGAGAGTGTTACAAGATAATACAAGTATCTGATGTCAACCTTATATAAGCATAGACAGTTTTGTCCTAAGTTGATGGTCAACCACCTTTAAGCAATTGACTGTCATACTCAGATGAGTAGTAGTCATACATACCAACTGCCTTTAAGCAATTGACTGTCATACTCAGTCTGACCATTATTCACTGCATGCTAATAATCTGCCTGCAACACTTTCATCTTCCTATGGTCATATCTGTCACACCCTCTCTGCTGTCAGCAAGTTCACTAGAAAGACTCTGACATCAGACATCCTAGTTGCAGCTCTGTATGAAGAATGGGATGAGGAGATCACATCAAAGGCCACTGTCAAAAACATAGCAATATCTGCTCAATAACAGAGTAAAAGAAAGAGCCAGAGCTCTAAAGAAAAGTTTAAAAAAAGACCTGATCAATCTCATCTCAAATGCACAAATCTAGCATGTAATAAAACTGGCCATCTCATTGCAGATTGTTGATGCAAAGATAGTGGAAAGGCAGGACAAGATCCAGCTTCAAAAAAGAATAAGGCTAAGAGAAAAGAAAAGGCAAAGAAGTCAGCATCTGCAGCTATTGATGAAAGTGATAATAATCACAAGAATATGGCATTGATATGCATATCTGACTATAGAGCTGAGAGTAATGCCCATGCAGCAAAAGGAAAGAATATTATGGCATTAGCAAATTGTGGAGCATCAAAAACATACTCATCTGAATGTCAGAGATTCAAAAACTATACCAAAATCAAACTGAAGCCCATCAAAGCTGCAAATGGCCAATTTTTCTATGTGATAGGAAAAGAGAATCTTTAACTACCACTTTCTATGAGAAAGAGACAGAAACCCACTATCATAAGTTTTTGAAATGTATATTATACATCAAAAATAGCCTACACTCTTATATCACTATCACAAATCAGTCACATTGGATTTTCCATCTATATTGAACCCTCTGACCACACCATATACATTCACACACTATAGCCAAATGCTAAGATCATTGCAAAAATCCTCAAAGCTGGTGGCTTATATATAATTTCAACCCCAAATCCACAGCAAGCTACAGTAGCCAAACCAGATATTGCTATAGCAGCAGGTAAGCTTAAGGTGAACATCACTGAGCTACATAATATTTGTGCTCACTGAAGTCACACTGCTCTTTGCTACATGTATATTGATGGTCATATCAAAGGAATCAAGCTTGATCTTAACTTTAAATCAGAATTTTGTGAGATCTATATAAAGGCCAAAGCAAAGTGCAAGCTATTCTCAAAACAAGGTTAATATAAATATGTCAAAATAGTGGTGACAAGGTTGTCAGAGACCTGATGAGCCCAATGTCTGTGGCATCACTAGGGGGAGCCTATTATGCCTGCATGTTTTATGACCTACACACTCATAAATTGAAATCTGAATACATATCAAAGAAATCAGATATCTTTAGATCATATAAATATTATAAGATATAGATCAAGGTTCAGCAAGATATAAAGGTTATCAAAATCCTTGGTATGAATCAAGAGGGAGAATTCACTAGTGAAGAGTTTGATTAGCACCTTAAATCAAAGAAGACTGTTTAACACCTAAATATATATGATTTTCCACAGTCAAATGGGATTGCTGAACATTCAAACAGCTATCTGATGGATAAGACTAGAGCTTTCTTAATCAGTTTAGGGTTACTCAAATATCTCTAGGCTGAAGCTCACTGGCCTGCTAAATGGATCTACAACTGCACCTCAACAAAAGCAATACCATCAGAGAAAACCTCATTTGAGATGGCAACTGGCAGGAAGCCTAACATCTCAGGTCTTTGCTCATAGAGATGCCAATGCTGGATCTGAGTAAAGACATCAGAGAAGCTTGAGGAGCATGCTATTGAAACTCATTTCATGAGTATTAATACTGAAGCCAAAGACTGAAGAGTTTACTGACCCAAAAAGCAAAAAGTCAGTATTGAACATAATGTATACTTTAACAAGAATGATCTGACTCTGAAATTATTCATAGTCAAGAAGGAGAATAAAGATACTGAAACTATTGTCCCAAAGTCATCAACTACTTCTAAACTCTTCAAAAACCTGCCAGATAAACCACTTACAGATATAGAGTCTGATTCTATCTCTCAATCCAGCCACTCTAAGTGATTGTTACGATTTTTCCTATTTTCTTTTCTTTTTCCTTGGAAATGACCCCTATCTCACTTAGTCAGGGCGCTTAGGCCAGCGCTTAGGACCATGGGAATGCTTAGCTCAGCAACCCATTCGGTCACTCTTCTATCTTGCTGCTGTGTGCTGTGAAGGGAGAGACAATACCGTTTTTGTCATCCAACTGCGGTGCAGCAGTAACAGCACAATAGCAAGACAATAGCTTTTGTGGAGAGCCTGGCAACAGAGGGGGAACAGCTTCACAGCAGACAAACAGCTTTTTGTGAACGTTTATTTATAGTAAGATAACAGAACAGTATTTAAGTAGCTTAGTTCTCACTGTAACACCCCAGTCTCAAACTAAAGTTTATTCTCTACCATTCTACCTTGAGCTCCTACTACTTGCAACGCCTTGGCCACACAACTCTGTTATCACATCAGTGAACTCAGTCAGACATACTCAAAGTGCGAGGTACTAAACTGTTTCTCACATGATAATAGTCACGTGAAGTTTGGGCTTAACAATTAGTTCGAGACTTCTAGCTTCCCTTCTTTAAGCCTAAAAGGCTAAAAGAACTGAATGCTTCTCACCAAACCCTTCAACCAAGCAAGACATTATATGTCTTCTAACACCAGCTCTATCAACTCTGAAGTTCCCCCTTCCTCCATTGAATTGCTGACCGTTCTTCTAGAAACCTTAACAACCAGGATAATCAGAGATTATCAAGCCAGGGATGACACCATCCATCAACTCATCAACAGCCTCTCTACCAAGGCCAGAATCCAGGAACTCGGACCCAGACAAGGGTCTGAAAGCATGGGCCAATCAGGTCCTTACAAAACAGAGGAGGGAATCCAGCAGGGTTCCACACACTTCCCGACCCCCGACACCAACTCCACTAATACATTGGTGGAAGAAGAGGAGACCAAGCTTGGTCAGCAGTGGGGAGATGAGCTTGATGAGGAACACCGACAGTTGGCCAGACTTGGCCGACCAACAGGGGAAGGGTCTTCCCCAACAAGATGTCCCCCTCAGGACCGAAGATGGCCCTGGGGAACAGAATGGGATGAAAATCCTGAAAACGACCCCTATGCACCAGATCGCTGGGACAATCAGAGTCGAGGTGCCGATCTCGAACCAGCATGTGGCAGTGGAAGAAGGACAGGGGGCCAGGGACCTCGACCGGCTCAGGGATGAGAGTGGCCCTCAGGCACCGAGTGGAATGAAGATCCAAAAGACAACCCCTACGAGATCGACCGATGGGATCTTGACACAGAGGATAGAGAAGGCGGTCCAGATGGACCACCACCCTCCAAAGAAGGAGAAGGGGATTCAGACGAATCCTCATCCAGTGAGTCAGGAAGCAGTGACTTTCTGGCAGATGATGAGTCCTTCGATTGGACCATCAAAGCAAAAATACCTCCCCCAGCACCAATCCCCTTCATCAGCAATCGAGCCCTTCGTGGGTTCTTGCACAAGAAGCTCACCACCCTCTTCCTCAATCAAAACTTCTTTGAGGAGTTCCGATGATATACCGAACAGGTGGGATGAGAAAAGGAATGGAGGCACAATGCGGAGACCGAAGGAGTCTGGGATCGGCCCTGCTGGGGGGTTCCCCTATGAAGGGATGGTCCAAATGACCGATACCAGCCTGAGAGAGAATGGAGAAATCGAAGAGGGGGAGGGTATTCCCTCCACAAGTAATCGGTGGACCAAGCTCGTGGACAAGGAGTGGAAGGACTGGCAGGACAAGGGAGGTCAGTACCTGAGAGATCGGGGAATTCCTCAACCGATCATCAGGAAAGGATCCCCATTGGAGAGACCCCTGGTATTACCAGGGGAAGAAGACTGGTACCCATCAGCATCAATGGGTACCATAACATTGTGGCTTTCCGAAGAAAAGCCAAAATACCCAAACCCCTGGAGGTATCCGATGCCAAGACCATTTGCTGGAGCAGATCCCGACGAAGCCAAGGGAAGTGGATCGGTCCCCACCGATCAGAAGAAGGATGACCCCGAGGCCACGGCACAGGGGTGGACAATCAAGGATGGCTGGATCATCTGAAAAGAGGGGCCCCCGACGCTAAGAAGCCCCGTCACTGATGATGGGTCTCTGCATTCCTTTCCAGGGCCCCTGACAGACTGGGTCGGCCCTCCAGGCGGGGAACCCCCAAATTCGATGGCACCTCTGGATCCGAAGGCGCATGTATTAAACGTCAAACCGACATTTGGGCAGGACCCCCTCCCCTTTAAAGGCGCATCAGACGATATTGACCGCTTCCTTCTAGATTGCGATCAATATTTCCAAGTTTTCACATCCTATTTCCTCCTCGACGTATACAAGGTCAACTACACCACTACATACTTCGAAGACAAAGCAAAGGTATGGTGGGTACTGATGGCCGCCACCTTCTGGTCAATCACGTGACAACATCACCGATTCTCCTCATGGCCAGTACTAAAGCAGATGATCCATGATAAGTTCATGGATCCTGCTGTCTGAGAAGTACACAAGGCAAGGATGAAGGAGTACAGGATGGGCGACAAGGCGGCGTCTGATTACTTCGACGAATTGGAGTGACTCGGAAAGCTGGCTGGGATCCGAGAAGATGTGGCCGACTCAGGATGGATGGTTGAATACATGAAGCCTGGAGTGCCACCGCACTACCTGAAGACCATCTCGGACCTCAGACATAGTGTGCCAGTCGGCTATGACGACTGAAAGTTGTAAATCGTCCTAATGTGGCAGGAGTGATAATGACAGAAGGCCGAAGCAGCAAACCTGTGGGGACAGCACAGGTACCAGGGACAGGGCTCGAAGCCCTCCACCTCCCATGCGACCATGTCCACCAGGCCTGGCAGCTCAGCCCCAACTTCCCAGAACGATGGGAAGCGAACCGGTAAGGGCCTAAGTACTGGAAGGGGTAAGCAGATCGACGTGGATCACCTCAAAGGGGAGGGGAAGTGTTTCAACTGTGGCCAGCCTGGCCACATGGCGAGGAACTGCCTGGAGAACAAGAACAAATACACGCGCGAGGAGATCAGGGCACAGATTGCCAAGTTGGTAAGAGAGGAACAGAACCTCAGGGACGAAGACAAACCTGAGGAGGTAAAAGATGAGGCCGAGCAGTGAGCGATTCTGCTGACTCAGCCAAAAAACTAATTAATAGGGCACAGACTGCTGGACAGACTGACATTTCTTCTTCTTTAGGATTACCTCCTATGCCCAAATTATGCGCGCATTCAAATATACCCAACCCTATTACTCCAAACTCAGGATCGCCTAAGGAACCAAATTTGATAACTCAAGCGCCGATGAAGGGCCGAAGAGAGGCAGAGAGCCCTAAAGGTACGTCATCATCAAAAATTTCTTGCACTAAAAATAAAAAACAGACTCAAACGCCCTCAGGCTGAACAGGAGTAGAGAACCCCACAGCATGGCTCAAGCCATTCGATACTGAATGGACTTGGCGAGCTATCAAGGACGCCAAGGACGAAGCAATGGCAAAGGCCGTACTCAAAAATTGGGTTCACAAGACCCGAATAGAGGAGGTAATCAATGATATGATCACAGGAATGCGAACCACAGAACGATGTCGAGCCTTGGAATGGCTCGACGAACTGCATGGACCACAAAAATTCATCCGACAAACCAACTCTACAGGGAGGGATCTAGTGGCTAAAGCACAGATCGAGACGTTAACGTCCCAATCTACCCATACAGTCACTGCCCTGATCGACAGCAGCTGCACAGGGAGCAGCATCAATCAAGCTTTCGTCAACAAGCATCAATTGCCCACTCGGGCAACAGCAGCATCTATTCCTGTCTATAACGCAGACAGGACAAAAAACCAAGCCAGATCGATCACCGAATATGTTGAGCTTAGACTCACTATCAGTGATCATTCGGAACATATTGACTTGGCAGTAACTGACCTCGGAACAAAGGAAATATTCCTCGGCCATGATTGGCTAATCAGACATAACCCGCTAATCAATTGGAAAACCGAATGCATCATTTTCGCTTGATGTCATTGCCGGAAAATTCCATTTGAATTACCGGATGAAGATCCCGAGGACCAATGGGATGAAGAAATGGAAGACGGGAAAACTATTCTCACTGTCGACCTACAATGGGCCATTAGCATTCGTGCCGTGCACCATGCTAATGACCTAGCAGCAAAGGCTAATGCCGAAAAGGGGAAAAGGACATTTGAAGAAATGGTACCTGAATGGGCATGCGACTATCAGGATTTATTCAAAAAGGAAAGTTTCGATGAACTACCCGATGCGAAGCTCTGGGACCATGCCATCGAATTAATTTCCAACGCCAACGCTAATCTGGATTGCAAATGCTATCTACTAGGCAACAATGAACAACAAGAACTGGATAAGTTTCTCAAAGAAAACTTATCCAGCGGAAGAATCCGGCCATCAAAGTCACTGATGGCATCACCATTCTTCTTTGTCAAGAAGAAGGACAGAAAACTCCGACCAGTGCAGGATTACCGAAAGCTCAACGAGATGACGATCAAGAACCGGTATCCACTCTCATTAATTTCAGAGTTGATGGACAAACTCTGAGGTGCCAAGTACTACACCAAACTTGATGTTCAGTGGGGATACAACAATGTCCGTATCAAAGAAGGTGACAAATGGAAGGCCACTTTTCGAACTAATCGGGGATTATTCGAACCGACGGTAATGTTCTTCGGACTCACAAATTCACCCACCACCTTCCAATGGATGATGAATGACATCTTCAAAGATCTCATCACCACAGGAAAGGTCACAATTTACTTGGACGACATACTCATCATGTTCAAAACCAAAGAGGAGCACCGACGGATAGTACACCAAGTACTATCCTTAATGAGGAAGCATCGACTCTTCCTCAAAGCTGAAAAATGTGAATTCGAGGTACTAGAAACTGAGTACCTCGGAGTCATTATCAGCGAAGGGAGCATCAGGATGGACCCTATCAAAGTTGCAGGAGTAACTGAATGGCCAGAGCCGACCAAAAAGAAGGAGTTACAATCATTCCTTAGATTCACCAACTTCTACCAATGGTTCATCCGGGACTACAGCAAAATAGTGTGTCCTATGATGCAATTAACCGGGAATTCCCCATGGAGCTGGGGAATTTCCCAACGGACAGCATTTGACGACCTCAAATGCCGACTAGCCAAAGACGACATTCTGGCTATTCCTAGCCAGGATGGAAAGTTCCGTGTGGAAGCGGACTCCAGCGAAGGTGCTGTTGGAGCCGTGCTCTCACAGGAGCAGGACAATAAGTGGTGACCAGTCGCCTTTATGTCAAAGGCGCTCACAGTAATGGAGTGCAATTATGAGATCTACGATAAGGAGCTCCTCGCCATAATGCTCGCCCTTGCTGAATGGCAGCATTATCTCATTGGAGCCAATCGAACCTTCAAAATCTGGACAGATCATCAGAACCTTTGATATTTCTGGCAACCCCAAAAGCTTAATCACAGACAAGCCAGATGGGTCACAGAACTATCACAATATGAGTACACACTACACCACAAGGCCAGAGTAGCAAACAAGAAAGCCGATCTCTTCAGCTGCAGAGCAGATGACAACCAGAGAGAAGACAACAACAAGGAGGTCGTATTATTATGACTGGAACACTTTCAGGCAATGATAATGCCCACAGAGGAAGAGATGCATGAACGCATCAAAAGTGCAACATGGGATCCCCACAAGTGGGATCAAAGGATCGCCCCATCACTCAACCATGAGTGCAGGCTCAAGAAAGAAGGGGGACTGATCCGCTATGATGAGCGGATCTATGTCCCAAGAGATCAACGACTTCAGGGTGACATCATTGCCACCTGTCATGATCACGCGACTGCCGGACATCCTGGAGTTGCAAAGACCAAAGAACTGGTCTTGAGGGAATATTGGTGGCCAAAGATGGACCACGATATCACCCAATATGTCAAGGCATGCGAGGTTTGCCAGCATGGCAAAGCTTCAACACAAGCCCAAGCAGCCCTATTACATCCAAATGAGGTCCCTTTGTCACCATGGACCCACATTTCGGTCGATATGATAACTGGACTTCCTGAAAGTGATGGCTATGATGCTATTCTCGTCATAGTCGATCGCTTCTCGAAGGCAATCATCCCGATCGCTTGCTCAACAGAATTGACATCTGAAGGATGGGCGAAAGTACTATGAGATGAGGTTTATGCAAAGTATGGCATGCCTCAGGTGGTAATCTCTGACAGAGGGCCACAATTCGTATCCAAATTCTTGGACGACTTGTATTGACTGCTCAACATCAAGCGAAATGCCTCAATGGCATACCACCCACAGACAGATGGCCAAACAGAACGGGCCAACCAAGAAATCAAAAAGTATTTGCAACTTTTCGTAAACTATTGACAAGACGATTGGACAGAATGGCTAGCCCTGGCAGCCTTCCAACACAATAACAGAATTCACTCAGCAACGGGAAAAACGCCATTCTTTGTGAACTATGGTCACAACCTACCAGTTGCACAAGTGGGATGGGTGCACACTACAATGCCCGCCTCAACAAACTTTGCAGACACAATGGCCCAAATTCACGATGAGACTAGGAAGGCGCTAGAGAAAGCTGCTTCAACAATGAAGCAGCAATACGATAAACACCGATGCATAGCGCACAAATATTCGGTCAATAACAAAGTTTGGCTGGACACGACAAACCTGCATCTCCCTAGACCAAAGAAAAAACTATCGGATAAGTGAACAGGCCCCTTCAAAGTCTTGCACAAAATTGGAACCTCTGCATACAGGTTGCAAATCCCAGCAACCTGGAAAATTCATAATGTTTTCAATGAAACATTATTGACCCCTTATGTCACACTGGCCTTTCCAAACCAAGAAAAACCGCCTCCGCCTCCACCAGACCTTATCGACGATGAGGAACACTATGAAATCAATGAGGTTCTAAACCACAGAACCCAAAAAGTTAAAGCATGAAGCGGAGGCATGAAAACAACTGTTGACTATCTAGTCAGCTGGAAAGGCTATGGACCAGAATCAAACCAATGGGTTAATGAAAAATACATGAATGCAGAGGATGCCATCTGAGATTACGAACACAGGATCAATTCTATTGCGACAAAGGGGGTCATGTTCAACATTATAACTAAAACATCATCCGACAAGGGGTCAAAGTCAGCAATCATGGATGGATCTACAGGCAGCCTCCAACCAATCAACAGTCACGATATAACAGAATCTATGAACAACGCACCGCTCTCGCAGTTTGAGATCCTGCAACCAGAAAACGAAACAACAAAGGGCTAATGTCTTTATGAATCTGCAAACCAACGGATGGGTCCAGCAGATCGGCCATCTCCTCCTGAGGGGGGGGGTCTGCCCTAACTTAACCATCGGGATGATGGTTTTAAGGAGGGGGTAATGTTATGATTTTTCCTATTTTCTTTTCTTTTTCCTCGGAAATGACCCCTATCTCGCTTAGTCAGGGTGCTTAGGCCAGTGCTTAGGACCATGAGAATGCTTAGCTCAGCAACCCATTCAGTCACTCTCCTATCTTGCTGCTGTGTGCTGTGAAGGGAGAGACAATACTGTTTTTGTCATCCAACTGTGGCACAGCAGTAACAGCACAATAGCAAGACAATAGCTTTTGTGGAGAGCCTGGCAACAGAGGGGGAACAGCTTCACAGCAGACAAACAGCTTTTTGTGAACGTTTATTTATAGTAAGATAACAGAACAGTATCTAAGTAGCTTAGTTCTCGCTGTAACACCCCAGTCTCAAACTAAAGTTTATTCTCTACCATTCTACCTTGAGCTCCTACTACTTGCAACACCTTGGCCACACAACTCTGTTATCACATCAGTGAACTCAGTCGGACATACCCGAAGTGCGAGGTACCGAACTGTTTCTCACATGATAATAATCACATGGAGTTTAGGCTTAACAGTGATCTGCAGCTCTAAAATCTGGTCAACTCATACCCTCAGACTTGTGCAAACATTCCACCACAGTTGAAATTACAGCAACAGCACTTGAAGACAAGTTAGAATCAGACAATGATGATGAACTAGATAGCTACTCACCAGTCAATTATACCATAATAGTGGATGTCAAACCAGTAACCATGAAAGAGGCACTAAGTGGTCCTGATGAAGAGAAATGGCATGAGTCAATGCTCACAGAGATAAAGCAGTGTGAGAAGAAGAAAGCATGAGAGATAATGAAAAGAGAAGATGTTCCCATAAATACAAACATTATGGGTACAAGATTTGTTTACTGAGTCAAATAAAATGAAACTGGCAAACTCAAAAAAACTAAGTCCCATTTTGTAGCTCAAGGATCCTCTCAGATCCAAGGTATTGACTACTTCAACACCTATGCTCTGGTTGCCCACCTTCTCATTCTTTGCATTCTACTCTCTATAGCTACCTCTCAAAATGCAATTATAGACCAAGCTGATATCAAAAATGCATATCTGCATGCTGACATCACTGAGGAAACCTATATCAAGTTCTCAAACAGATATGAAGAATTCTTTGCAATCTCAGAACATCTCAAAGGCTAAAACATTTGTGCCAAGCTGTGTAAATATCTATATAGCACAAAATAAGTAGGACAAGACTGGTACCAGACTCTGAAGGCAATGATGATCTCTCTAGAATTCACTGTCAGCAACACAGATGAGGCCATTTTCTACTGGATTGAATCAGAGACCAAATATACTATTATCACAGTTGCCACAGATGATTTCACCATCATTGCAGACTCTCAAAATGAATCAGACTGATTCAAACAAGAAATAGACTTACATTTCAAGCTAGTTGATCTTAGACCCATACATTGGCTCTTAGAGATGCATATCACTCAGGACTGAGAAAAGCATACTATCAGCATTGGACAGCCAGCTTATATTGACCAGATTACAAAATGATTTGAAGTTCAGAATATAGCACCATTTGTAACATCAATAGAAGCAAATCTTGATCTAAACCTGGATTCACCTTCTATATCCACAGAATCTGTTATATCATGCAAAAGAGCACTTTATCATAAGCTGCTAGGGTTTCTCATATATGTTACAGTTGGATCTCACTCTGAAATCAGCTATCTAGTATCAGCATTATCACAATTTGTGAAAGACCCATGTTTAACTCACTTGAAAGCTGGATTTTGAGTCCTCCATTATCTCAAGGGTATACATGATCAATGGCTCATAATCAGTAATCCTGGCATTAGTCTTAAGGGCTATTATGATGCAGCATACACCAACCAGCCTGAGTGAAAGTCTATGTCTGAATTTGTCCTATTCATGGGTTAAGACACTGTTATATGGATATCAAGAAAGCAACCAATCATTACTGTCTCTACTGGTGAATCAGAAGACATTGGACTTACATCAGCATTGAAAAACATGATATGGCTTCACAAACTCCTCTCAGAGCTCTCTATCTTCATTGCAAACCCTTTCATTTACTCAATGAACCCTACTATCCTCTTCTCTGATAGTCAAAATGCACTTTCTATTGCTAAGAATTCAGTATTTCATGAACAAATAAAGTATATTAGAGTCTAATACCATTTCATTCAGCAAACCATCAAGGCCACATCAGACTGATATACTGCCTAACTGATAATATGGTTGCTGACATCCTCATGAAACTATTGGCTCATCCAAAATTCAAGAAGTTTGTGGAGGCACTGGGCATTGTATAAGTGACCCATTCATGTTTTGAGAGGGAGTGTTAGACATAGAAATAGTATAATATATATATGTTCACTTATCTATTTGATATTCCTTTTTTTTTGGCATGTCACACTGTTTTGCACATCTCAGCTTTCAACTATAATACTGAGATGTGAGTACTTTCTATACCTATCTATCTTTGACTGTATTTTCTTATCATCTATGTAGTAATATTATAATGTTTTACCCTAGGTGAATAATATATATTTCAACTATAACACTGAGATTAACATTACAATGTTTTATTCTAGCATCCATTCTCTTCTGAAACTTTTTTCCTCATTCATCATGTCCACACTCTTACCTCATTAACTCCAACACAGAGCTGATCAGTATTTTGCTTGTTGAAGAATACTCCAGCAATTCTGTTTCAGATAAATCACTGGATGGTTGCATCAGAGATATTGACTAATGGTGAGAGATGGATTCCATAGATGAATAAGGGTGTGTCAGAGGTTTAGAGAAGAGAAGTTGCTGTGGGAGGAGAGAGAGGCTCAGATCTGAACCAACTTGCCAATGAGCTCTGCTAACTTGGCTCTTAGAAGAGACTCTGGAGTTTACTGTAGTACTCATCTTGCTCATAGTGATTCCTCCTTTGTTGTTGTCTGCTTTCTTCTTCATATTGTTCTCATTGGTAGGCTTTCTTGATGCTATGTCAGGTCTTGGACTCCAACCAAGTTCTGGCTAGCTGAGTTCTATAGGCCCTCACAATATTTCATTCAAGAGTCACAATGTCAAGGTCACTGTTATAAACTGCCCAGTTAAAGACAGAGCTTGTATCTCTTGGGCTTCTTTCTTTAGATATCACATAGAGGGAGTCATAGGCTGGAGCTATTCTGAAGGCATCAAGGGAGTCTGAAGCATGGTTTCCAATTTTGTGCTCTAGAAAGGCAGTGGAAGAGGTGGAAGATAGTTTTTCATTAAAGATGTCATCAGAGAGGTTCTCATCCTCATGGTCTGAGACTGGAGAGAGAGGTTTAGTGGATCATGATAGAGGATGTGTCAATAGTATCATTAGCAGTATCTGAGCTTTTCTTGTTCCATTGGAAGAATTTTTAGATCTGAGTTCCTAGAGATAGCTTCCAGTACAGTTTCTTAGTGGACTTGTTAGTGACTTAGACAGGCTTGGGAGGGAGGTCATGGAGGAGGAGAATGAGTGTGACATTTTAGATTCAGCAGTAAATTGTTCAGAGGCCATAATAATATCTGATTACTCAAACAGTGACAGACTGGTTTTCTTGACAAAGATATACAATAACAAGAAGCCTGAGCAGAATGCCAATAATGGCACTCAAGAGCTTGAAAAAGTTATTCATGAGATCATGGGTTGATAGCATTTGGTTTTCTTCACCTCTAGTGTGTATAAGAAAAGGGAAGCAGAAAGCTTTGAGCTAACTGTTAGATCTAACTAGCATGTGATCTGAACACATGATAAACTAGCACTATATCACATTTGTATAGTCATATTAGAGTCCACTCAATGTGTTCTAATAGGCAAAGTGCTTCAAGGTCAGAGACAGACTAGACTCAAGAGAAGATAGTATGAGATAAACTTATAGCTTGAAGCTGGGCTACTACAGTGAGAGCTATCCTACTTATATACTGTTCTGCTCATAATAAATATAACTACTGCCTATTATACTGTTTTGAGCTATAATACTGATCCTGCTTGGTCATTGAGAGTAGGACAATGAGGAATTGTCTATAGGTGAGGTGATCAAATACAATAGTGCTCCATCTGTTGTGATTATCTAATATTCTCATGCTCTTTGAGAAAGTGCTCAAGATAAGATAGGTGCTCTGATAAGATAAGAAAAAGAATATAGAAATAGAGAAAATCATAACAAGCTTTACCTTGACATCCTGCATGACCATCTGCTTCACCTGTCCTCTCACTTACATTGGGCCTCTGCTCTGGGTTCACCTTTCAATCCTTCAGCTCTTTGCTTTCCTTTATTAGCTTGAGCATTGGCCCTCATTTTAGGACCAGTGCAAGAGAGCTCTTCACATTCAAACATATTTTGTTTGTCTCCAAAACCTTTCACCTGCACTAATTCTCTCATTGCATAAGACAGCATAGACCACCAGCATTCTGACATGCTGAATAAGGAAGGAATCTGAGGAAAATTGAAGGAATTAGATAGAAACTACTAGAAAAGAAGTAGTCTAATATAAATATGAGAAGTCAATGGGGAAACTCCTCAGGAGTTTGTAACCCAAAGACTAAAGGTCTTACAAGCATGTACTCTGGATACAGTCTAATATTGACAGAAGAATATATGTGAGTATCTCAGTCAGGCACAATGTGGATGAAGCAATTGAGGCATACAGATAGGAATGGCTGGATTATATAGGTGATTGGGAAATAATAGGAGGTGTAAGTATATATAAGGTAAATAGAGTGAGTGATCAAAAAGTAAAATAAGATGAAACATATGGATATTCTCCAACACTCTTTTATATCTATTTAATCTACTGGGATAACATTGAGCATCTCAAAATAATCATTTGCATATCATGAGGCAAGGGCTTGGTGAATATATCTGCAGGGTTTGTGTTCTCTCAAACAAACTCAACATGTAATTCACCATCCTTCACAAGCTCTCTAATGAAATGTTCTCAAATGCAGATATGCTTGACTTTCTGATAGGACCATGTGTTTGTTGTTAATACTACAGCACTCTGGTTGTCATCATACAATATACCAGGGTGAGGTTGAGGTAGTTGGACCTCATTCATCTAAGACAATATCTATATCATCTGTTGCACTGTATGAGTAAGAGAAATGTATTCAGCCTCAACAGTAGATAGAGTGACAGTAGCCTGATGCTTTGAGATCCAGAAAATCAGACCACCTGCTATAGTGAAGACATAGCCAGATGTCAAATGAGTCATATTTCTACAATTCCTATAGTCTGCATCTATAAATCTAACAGGTGTTAATGGCTGCTCACATAAGAAGAAGATATCAAGATCCATTGTCTCCTTTATATATCCAAGGACATGTATTAATGCTTTCTAGTGCTCTATCCCTGGGTTAGACTGGAAGCAAGTGAGTAGGCTCACAGGGAAGCACAAGTCAAGATAAGTTGCAAGCTGTCTCCATATAATGTAGCCTAGCAGTTGTTGGTATAAAAATCTTTCCATAGCATCCTTCTCTGCTTAGGTATTTGGAGACTGTGATATGTTGAGTACAATTCTAATAGGTAGAGGGGTGGTCCATAATCATATATATCTAAGATTGAAGTCCAGAAATACATTCTCCCAATATAGGTGCTGTGAGAAGATGATAGTGTCAGTCTCAAGGTCTTGTTCAATCTTCATCCTCAGAAAGTAACAGTTCTCTCCTATATCAGTGAGCTCCCATTTCTCCTCTAATTCCTTCTTCCATTGGCTTACCTCCTTTGTAGTCAACAATATTCTCCACATGTTATCAGTGTAAGTATCTGTGATGATAGACTCATCTCCAGGCTGGCCAATAGTGTATACACATGGGTCTGTCTTTGATGCATAGTATCTAAGGTCTTCATAGATTTTCTCAAGTGTCTCAAACCAATCATGGCCATCCTGCATAGTCTCATAAATAGTATGGACAAGTTTGCACATTTTATTCTCTTGTCCTTCAACTATATACCCTAGGGGCTGATACATAGATGTCTTCTTTTGTCTCACTATTTAAGTATGTCGAAATGAAGTCCACTTGCTATAAAACAAGATCAAGCTTTGCTACAACAGCAGCCAACATCCATACAGATTTGAGACAGATCACTGCAGCCCAAGTGTCATTATAGTCAAGTCTATACTGTTGAGTGTAGCTCTTCTCAACAAGTCTTGCCTTGTCTCTGATCTAGTTACTATCATCATCCCATTTCATACCATAGACCTATTTACAATCCATCATGTTCACATCCACTGGTCTGTTGACTAGGTCCCATGTATGCTTTATTATATGCATTTGGTATTTCACATCCATAGCTGCCTTCCATCACTCTTTGTCGATATACAGTGCATCTTGATGATTTTATAGGATGTATAGGTCAGATGGATTATCAGAAGCCATTGAAGCATGTGGCTGTTTGCTGTTGGTTGTCTAGTCATTTCCACTTGCACAGGCCTCAGCCTCTTGTTGCTTTGACATCAGAGATTTAGCAGCATCAGCACTAGGATACATTAAGCATATTGATCAGCAAAGAGTTGGTTCTGCAGAAGCATCTGGCATTGGCTTGGTTGGCATAGGCATCTTGATATGAGTAGAAGTGGTGAGTGCAGATTTGTCCTCCATCTCCTCCACACTCACACTTTGATGTGCTGGTTCTTTATCAAAGATGATATCATAAGATATAAACACACATCCTGATTGATTAAGTTCACAGTAATTGGACTCTGATTATCTCAGAAAGGTGCATTTCTTTGATCAATCATTGAGTTTACTTTTGCCATCTACCAAAACTCCATTAGCTATAGGTTTTTGCCCAGCAAGTGGATCCAAACACCCATAAAAATCTCATGTCCTGTCATCACTTTGAGAAACTCTCTGCTGGTATCACTCTAGGATGGCAACTCAAAGGAACAAGATTTTGCATGAAGATTGACATAGAGATGGCCTCAGCCCAGTAGTAGTCAGTGAGGCCAGAGTCACTTAGTAGAGCTCTTGTATCCTTCATGGTGATATATAGGGCATATTCAGCTAATCCATTCTAGGCTGATGAGTAGGGTGCAGTTAATTTCAGGATGATTCTATGCTCCTCACAGTATTGTTTTCACTTTATCTCTACAAAAGCATGATCAGCATATACATGATTAAGCTTTCAGCCAGTCTGGATCTCAGCTATGCACCTGTATCTATCAAAAGCAGCTATGGTAGTGTTATCTGCTTTGTCTGCCAGGAATTCCTCTATCTTGAATGATATACCACTATCGATGAATATTATCATATAAGTCTTTTCACTTAGTGATGCTATTCGAGATAGTCTCCACAAATCTATTGCAACAAGCTCCAGTGGGTCGATGTTGGTATTGGTGGGCTTATCAAAGGGACAGCAAGCATGTCTTGCTAGAATACAGTCCTTGCAGCATCTCTGAATAGGCTCTGAGGTAATTTTCAAGCTATTCACCAGCTTTTTTGATGCTATTTTCTTGATTTTTGCAGAGCTCATGTGGACAAAATAATGATGCCAAGTACTCAGCAAAGTGGGAGATAAGCAGGATGCTATAGCTTGAGAGCTGAGTGCAGCATCCAGCACATACATGCTATCCAAGCCTTGCCCAGCAAAGATCTCTTTATCAGACTTATCCTGGACAACTGCATAGCCATCAGAGAACACAGTTAACAACCCAGCCTTGTCTAAGGCACTTATAGAGATGAGCTTTGTGGTGAGTGAAGGTGAATGCAAGACATTTTTGAAGGTGAGCTTAACATCTCTTCCATTCAGTCTAAAGACCTTTGTTGCTGTACTCTGGCCCAGGATCTCAAATGTTTCCTTTCCTTCAACTGCAGATGAGCCAGTATAAAAGGCTACTAGCATGTACTCTGTGAAGTCATCATGATTCCTGAAGAAGTAGTTGCTCATGCCAGAATCCATGAAGGTTAAAGTGATGGCTGGAGTATGGCCTTCAGATATAGTCATAACAAAGGCTGTTGTAGTAGGGTCAGTCTTATATGTAAAGTGTCCTACATTCTTGATATTGGCCTTGCTGGTGTCTATACTCTTGACAGAAGGTATCTCATTGTCTCTAGCAATGTCTTCATTATCAGTCATTGATGTCAGTGAGAGAGAGCATTTCAAGGTCTGTCTCTTCTTTAATCTTCAACATCAATATAGTGTTGCTCTCTGTTTCATCCCAGTGCCAGAAGGAATGAGTACCATTCCACTCATATATCCTCTCACCAGTGCTGCCATCCTTAATTACAATACTATCATCATTACAATTGACTTCCACTGTAGTAGTACATACAGCAAGTACAAAATGCCTTGTAGTATCAGCTGTAGTATTTGAGATTGTCTGGTTTGCATAGTGAGATCAGCCAAAGTTGGCAGAGAATTATCTCTCTTTTCTCTCTCCTGACCAATAATAATTCTCAGTGGTGTGCCTAGTCTTATCACAGACCTTGCAATCTGGGTTGCAACATCCATATACCATGACAGAGGTTTTGACTCCAGCTGCAAGTGCTTGAGAGTTGGCAGAATCTTTACCTGCTGCATAAAGCATGGTGGCATGAGTTTGGAGATGGAAAAACACATCAGAGGATGTTGGCATGCCATATAAACTTGAGAGGATAGGCATTCAGTGATCAGTCAGGATTATTGAGTGAATAATTATTCCCTTGAACTCCTGATCACTCAATGCTGTGGTTTAAAGATCATTCACAGCTCATTATTTTATGCACAAGTTGGTGACATGAATATTGATATCACTGTTTCTGTCAAACTTCACCACATTCAGTGATGCCTCAGCCTCAGAAAGGGCTATATCTGTTTTTTTAATGTGTTTCACAGCAATGGAGTCCCAGCATTCCTTTTCTGTTCCATCAGTCTTGACCCCTAAACTAATAGAGTCAAGAACATTGAGGATGATGTTTGAGTGGGTAAGCTGATCACAAAAAACCCACTTGTCATATGAGGGAGAGACTGAGTATATAGGAGTAGGGTCTGGTGGGAGATGTGTGGTAGTAGCTATGGCTGTGATAGTGGTGGTGAGGATGGTAGAACAGACAGTAGTTCCTGCAATGTATCTCTATAGGCCTTTTTCCTTCAGTAACTCAGTAAGTTGGAGTTTTCATGAGGTGTAGTTCTTCCTGTTGAAATGGCTACTTGTGTCAGAGAGGATAGTGACTCCCAATATTGATGACATTATTTAGAGGTGTGGTGTAAAGTGATGAGAGTAGTGGTATAGTATAAATAAATTTAAGTGGTAAGTTAAGTTGAAATTCCATTGCATATTCTTCTTGACTGAGTAGTTATAGGCAATGAGGCCTCATAACCTATTGACAGAAGAATCTATGTGAGTATCTCAGTTGAGCACAATGTGGGTGAAGCAACTGAGGTATATAGATAGAAATGGCTGGACTATATAGGTGATTGGAAAATGACAGAAGATGTAAGTATATGTATATAAGATAAATAAAGTGAGTGATTGAAAAATAAGATAAGATAAAACATATGGATATTTTCTAACATTCAAATCTCAACAAGAATAAGACTCATAAGAAAGAAGGATCCTGATGCCTGAAAGCATAATAAATAAATTTGAGTAAATAGTTATGTTCAGTCAGCATCCCAAAAGGTGTTGAACTTGAACCATTGTCACTTACAACCACTGTCCTCCTCTCAATGGCTCTACAGCAATAATAAGCATACAGAAAGCACTGACATATCTGCATTCAACTTTGTAATCTTGTGTGCAGCAGAATGGCCCACTGAGATACAACATCTAGCATGCTTACTTGACTCTCCAAGTTCCTCATGACTTTTCAATGGCTCATTTCCAGCTGTCTCTTCTATAGCATCTCCTTTGATTGAGGAGCTTGTAAATATTCTGGTATCCTCATCAGAACAGCTCGCTGAGTCACCTTCAGAACTACTGAATATTTTGGATTTAGTGCTTTTGACTGTTGGTGCACTCAGAGCTCTCTCATGCTTGTCAAAGGACAATGCTACACAGTCAACAATAGCATTTTGGTCACTTTTGATACCATCTCTAGTATTTTTCTGTTATGATAAGTCATATGTAATGCAAGTGCAAACAAGGTAAGGCTAAATGTGCACACTGATGAAAATTGCATGTAGAGAAGAGGTAGCTTTCATCCAACCACAGTTATTGCACATGTGAAGTTTCCTAGAGGATAGACATACTTCATTGCTGATATCTCATGTCATTGAAGATATTCAATGGCCAAGGCCTGTAGTGGAGAATGAAGCTTCAGGGTGCTTGTCTATCAGGACTGCAGAATGATCAAATGAATAATTGCAGGAAGAATACAACTCTGAAACTTCATATAATGATTCATCATCCTCTGATAGTGATATCTGCTATGAATGCATAGAGGCTTTAATGGATCTGATATCAGCCCAGTCATCCTATATTTCTCTTGATGCCCATGTTCTCACTTTTTGGCAACACCCAAACTCTGTTGTTCTCCTGTACCTTTGTGTCACCAATCAGGATGATATTTTCAGCCTAATGAGTGATGTTCTTTATCAGCAATCTACTTGGAGAACTTCTAAGCTTGTTATTGGACTTACTCTGTCAAAAACAGGATTCGTGGGCCAAGTGGTGCTTGGTTGGCTTGACAAAGTGTGTGTGGACTCTGATGTTCTAGTGTGTTGGCTTCTTCTGACTCATTACCACCACTGATAAAATTTGAATAGCTCACAGTTCATTTTGCACATGCAGATAGAATGTGTACAGACTCCTCATTAGAGGTGTATGACCTTACCAACCCCCTCAATGCTCTGAAATTTGCATAATTTATCATCAGCCTTCATGCACATGTCAAGAGAATCATTGGCCAATGCAGAACTCTGATATTCAAACAACTTGCATAGCAATCAGATACTATCAATAATGACAGCTCTGGCCATGAAGAACAATAGAAACAAAGAATTGTTTGTTGGCTAAATACAGTTGAAAGACAGTCGGTATTTCTTCATCTGGTCTTGCCCTTTTCTCTTATCTATTTAACAGTGACATGAACTAAAAAGGATATTCCAATCATTCATCACCTAACTACTATTCATTTGCTGTGGATGACTCTGAGCAATGTATTACATGATCTTCTTCTAAGGCCAGATCTGCACACTATCTGAGGCACTTGATATCTGCAGATAGTAAACATGAACCTTCTCTAGTGAAGCCTGCTCTATTTTTACTCAATGTCAATCTCATGTATGCCTGTGAATATTCTCAGGGAGCTATATGTTTATAGACCCTGTTGAATGGAGTGTCTGCTCAGCCCGATGAATATAGATAACAAGAGTGAGGATCAACAGTTTCTCTAGAATTCCTTCTAACTGTTTTTCAGAAGGAGAATAGATGGTGGGTCTTCTGATAATGCAAAGACTGATAAACACTCAAAGAGTGCAGATGCATTATCTTATTCAGTGCATGTCTTTCATTTTAACTATTTTCCAACTATCATGCTGATGCTGGATGGCTAGGTTGAGTGCAAAGTCCTTGGCTGAGATATCCAATTCTGTGAAGCTCTCATTTTCTAGTTATGCACATGATCACTATATTACAGAGTTTGACCAATGTACAGCTTGACATAAATGGCTCAGAACTAAAAAAAATAGAAGATGACCACACTCAAGATCAATGAGATGCTCAAATTTTACAATAAAATGACAGAATATATGAAGCCATCTATTACTGAGGTCAGTGTGTCTAATGGCTACTGACTATCTGAATCACTAAACTATCCTAACACAAATCGCCTATTGTTGACAAACAAGTTGAGGATATGCAAACACAGTTTTTCAAACAAGCAAATACATGCTCTGATGGCAAGAATACTCTTAAGCTCCCTCAAGACTTATAAGGTGTCATTTCTGGGTGTTTCTCGTCTCTTTTGTGGGCATCAGTTGGTGGATATACTAAGCAGTAAATCTCACAATGAAGTTGAAGCCTGCTATGAGTGGGATGTTCTTCTCAATCTTGGCTTTATGGACACTCAAGAGCTAGCCTCTGAAAGAATAGTATAAGTTCTTTCGAGAAATGACTGTGTATTCTGTATTCATTAGTATTCCAGTTTAGAAAGAGTGCTGTTGCTGTTTCATAATGTCACTGCAGATTTGGCAAAATTATCTGCTCAGTTCAACAGCAGACAATTCTAAGATATTGCAGAGCAATCATATGATATTATTCTATCTGTTCAATGACTGTTGCATGACAGTCCCATTTCTTCTCCAGAGGGCAAGCTCCTCTATCAGACTTTGCATGTTTCTCATGCAGCTGGATTCTATAGATTTGCTGTCTCAGATCTCTTTGCTAATCCAGAAGCAGTAAAAACTGCTATTTTAAAGTATGCTGGTGATGAACCAGAATTTGGCATTGTCAATGTGATCCTTGCAATACTACTGGACCACATCTGAAAAACATCAGAACCACTTGTTTATATTATAGAAACCTGCAAAACTGTCAATGCTGCTCAGACACTCAATCCAGATAATATTGTTGAGCCTGATGGTGTTGTGAAATCTGATGAGCCATCCTCTAAGGCAGAAAGAGTCACAGTAAAAAATCTAGTGTATCTGAATCTCCTTCAGGATGAATGAAGTTGATGTCTGCTCGAATGGTTGTAATTGATGAGAAGCAGAAAGTAGCTACTCAAGAATGTCTCAGTGACGAGGCAAAGAGGGCCAATAACAAGAAAAGCAACATACTGAAGATGAATATGGAAGATCTAACACATCCATTTGTGGTGACATGCTCAGAGATGAAATGAGCATCCAAGATGATTTTCTGGCCTGAAGCAGTGATGAACATCAAAGAGCTCCTCATGAAAATTCTGTTGGCTATTCTACTCATCAAGTATAAGAAGCTCACTCAGACTTATGCAAAGGCCATTCTGCAGGCCAAAATATATTTAAAAGCTTCAGTTAGGTATCTGGCAAGTCTGAAAGTCACCAAACAAGGTGTTTTTGTCTTAGCTACAGATGATGTTGAAGGAGCTGTGCTCATGGCTTGGTGTTCAAGAGATTCTAAGACAAGTTCTTTTCTCTGGCTCAATACTATACCTGTATTCATCTCATTTTACTAGACTGTCCATATCATCAAACCCAATGTGCAGACTCTCATTTTGAAGAACAAACACTGAAATAAGACAATGCTCATAGATAGGCTAATAGAAGGAAAAAGAGAGATGCAGAGAAAGATTAATAGAGAGTCTGATATGATGGATTTTGAGAATGCACATGTGAGCCTCTTGTTTTTAATGTTTCTCTCATGTAGCTTATCAATTGTTATAGTTCTGGTATACTCTGTAAGGGTAGGATGTGTAGGTTACTATTGAAGCTCAGGCTAGACAACTGGTCAGAGACCTAGACATAGTTTGCTCTTACCCCCATGTTTTATCTTTGCTGCATACTGACATCTCAGTAGAACTGGAATTTAGGGGTTGTGCTATTTGACAGTAAGAAAATTCATGCTAGAAACCACTTTGACAAATGCATGTCTGGATGACTATATGGGCCTCATTTCCCTCTTTTTTGTCTAAGGCTATATCATTCATCAGGTGTTTTTATGAGTGGCATTGAAGCAACAATAGCGACCATGGGACTATCTTTCTGTCCAATTTTAAGGGATACTAGAGAAAGACATACCACTCCAAGTGAAGTTTGGATGCTTGATAGCAATTTTAATACTAGCTGATACTTAATCTCTCTAGTATGATATGAATTTTCCTAATGTTTTTGTCTTTTCTTATCTGATGCAGATATCATCATCCAAAGCTTATTGGTATTTGAGAATAACATGAACATTAGCTGCTCTTGTGCTTGCTGGAAAATATTCTGCTAAACCTCTGAGAAGTTGGGAGAGGCACTGCTAAATCAGTAGATGTAGCTTCATCACATTTTATATATTGTCACTCATTATCAAATTAGTCTGTTCCTTCAATCAATCATTCAGGGCCAGAGATACAAATGGTCATTTTATGGAGAATCAATTCTTGCAGATAAGAATCTTCACTACTTTCTGTTCTCTTCATCACTCATAGCTATGTAGGGCTCCTCATACCATGCCAGACATGAAGGTCTTGCAATTTATCTGAGTTTAAGCCTTGTCACTAGGTAACAATTCTTCTTCATTATCTGTTTTTCTAGAAATTTCATCCTATCCTTTTGATACAGCCTGTGCTGAGGGTGCCCTTGATACAGATTTTGATCATGTTCATGCTAGCTGGACCAGTATGATGCCTTCTGCTATGCTGCACTTGTGCTAGTGTGGAATTGGTTTCTAATATCCTGAATGCTTCAATGGTAGACAAATGTGCAACCAGGTATCAAGAAAATAAAAAAGTAACTTAGGTGTACTTCAAGCTGAGTGAGAAGAAGGAAAGTCCAAGTGTTGTTTTCACATTGATGGCTGCATTCTGGCATGTTCCAAAATGCAATATCAAAAGTTAGAGAAGTGAGTTGCTACAGCTCTTATGACTCTTTTTTTCAAAGTATGTGTCAATTTGGTGGTTGTCTCTCAAGTTAGCACTGTCATGTTTATTCACTCATCCCACATTTGGCTTTTATCCAAATGCTGGTACTTTGCAGGAGCCTGTCCATATCTATTTGAAATTCTTTATTACTTCCATATCCTCTCTCTAATGGCACTTGGCACTCAAAAGAGCATCATATTCACTGCACTCTTCACAGGTGCTATCACTAGCTTAGCTCTCTTTATCGTACTCATCACTCTGCTCTTTTTCTCTAATCTGACTATAATATTGCTGGATTTTAAAAAATTGTCATCAACCTATATTCTCAACAACCTCCCACCACAAGCAATCTTCCTCATTTGTCTTATCATCAATGATGCAGTATATCAATGCATGGCAGAAATATCGGTATTGAAAGAAGAATCAGTGAGAATCGAGATGCTGATGGTGCAGTTAGAGGTATATATAAAATACATTGGAGTTCCTCTTGCTGGATCTATTGGGTTTATGGCTTATTCTATTAGAAGAGAGGAGGCCAAAGATATGGAGAGTGACCATGAGAAGATGTTAGATAGCCTTTCTGTTTTGGCTCTTTATAATGAGATGCTGATCTGTTCTTCAGTGCAGGTTGCAGAAGCAGAGATTTAGTGAATCATGACACTGATTAAGCATTATGATCTCCTCTTTAGATTGGCTGTTTGCAAAAGCCTACAATATATGGTTTTTGATAATATCCACCTCTTAATAACATATATGTTTCTTATCCAGCAATATTGATTTTTAGATCTGTCTACTTGTACAACAAATGAATATAATATCACCAATACATTCAAATCACTCCCGAGTACTTGTATAAGATTCCCTTAGAGGCCAACATTGATGGAAATGCAGCCCAGGGCAACAATGCCATTCTGTTCATGGATAAATATGCATATAATCATTTCTGAGATTAAGTTACTCACGAAGCTGTTGTTTTCATAGCAGACAGCTTGGTTGGAGCAGTTGGTGTCACCAACACCAATGACAGTAATGAGATTGCAGATAAGACCACTGTGATGAATATACTCAGCAAAACAGAAGACATGATTTAGTATGTGAAAACCTACATATTACCGGTGACACTGCCAAAGATGATCTCAAGGAGACCCAAAAGGGTCTGAACAATGCTGAAGGAGGGCTATAACAATTGTTCATTCAGCTTTCAACAGTGAGCAGTAGATAGAGACTCAACTCACACTTTAGACAGAATTGCAGCACACTGCAGTACCAGAAGCACAAGTGTCTTGCTGAGGAAAGATGGTGGTAGTTGCAAAGAGAGGCAAAGCCAGAAGAGTAAAAGCAGAGAGACAAGCAAACATTATGAAATTGAGATTAAACTGTACAACTGTGAGAGCTGTTCAACTTGGTCATACCTAGCAAACTCACATCTCTTTTATAGATTTTTGTCCTCTCTGTTATCCCTATATACAATAGTCATCTAGTCAAATAATAATAGTTCATTCTGACTGGCAATGTGTATATTTGATGGATGAGAAATATCAGAATAGAATTCATGATGTGGCACTGGATAGAAGCAAGTATCAGTCAGTACCATACCTTTTCACAGTACTTGGCTACTGTATTATGGTCAGGCATTGATATGAATCACATCTCAGATAGGTTTTCTAAGAAATAGTGCAATCAAATGAACCAGCACTGCACTCTCATTTGGATACATACAAAATCTCTCCTCTGTTGCCCTAAACACCATGATAAAACTGCTGGTCACATACACTCATTTATTTTTATTTTAACAGCATATTTTTACCAAGCCTTTCAAAGCTCAGTAAAAGAAAGATGTCAGTGAACAAAATCATGATTTCTTGATCTGCCTAAGCCTCATCTATCCACTTGAATTAATATAACATAAAAAAGAGTTGATTTTCCTCTGACAGCCTAGATTTCTGACTCATAAACAGCAACACAGAAAAGATCCATATGCGAAACTTATCACCAGGTATCAGATGCCCTTCTGGCCTAGTCACAAGCTGCATTTTCTTGATGAGAGTTGACACATGAAAAAGAGTTATACTACTTTACCTAACAAATGCAGAATACAATGAACTCCTTTAAGAGTTGAGCAGAAGGATTCATAGCATTTAGGCTGACAGGATACATTGCTATACATTTAGTATTACACATAAAAACAATCAAGATGGTAAAGTGCTTTCCAATCCTTGTTAGCTAGATTGAAGCATCTGCCAAGCTGGATCCTAAAAAGGATGGTATGAGAAGGCTCACTGTAGAGATATAGCAATATTTAGTCTCTGTAGAAAGAGAACATAATCAAATGGAGAGATATAATCATCCAGAGCAGGCAGCTCCACCTGTCAAATACCTGAAACACTACCATAGGACAGACTCAGGCTCAAGCTCTATACAGGAACAAAAGAAAATGTTGATGGTCATATGGGCATATGTAGTGTTCTGCAAGAAGCTGCAGATATATCTTAAAATAAAATGGCATTCAAGTGAACCCAGTATTGGTGATGATTTCACAACTTTGTCCTAGTATAGTTAGTTAGAAATGAAACTGACATTTGTTATGACAAGAATGGCATCTGGCACTATATGAGCATGGGCACCTGAGGGTAGAATCCTTGACCAGAGTGAAATGAAAGAATCCCAATATTATCTGTATCCACTGTTGTGTCTCAGAAAAACACATTTCAGCAAGGATGAAGAAAAAAGCAAAAGAGATTAATTGATAGAAATGCATACAATATGGATAATTGCCCATGAAAAACAGCATGGTGAGCATACCAATCTTTCTCCAAAAATATTCACTTTTACATTCCCTTCAGTGATCTATCTAGAAAATACATCAATATATGGTAGAAAGACAGAAGGGAAATGAAGAGACTTGCCTCATTTTCTGGGGCTCTCTTCACTTGTATATTCTCCAGAATCATGTAAGTCTGACAAACCCCCATACTAGCAGTAAAAACAGTTAAAAGATCCTCTTGAGTGATCTAAATATCTTCTATCCAGAATCCTGGTGTTGCCTGTCAAACAAAGTGATGACTAAGATACCAATGAATACACACAGTAAAGCAGCTCTGATGGACATCAAATGTCTGTTTCCAGCAGCTTGTGTGGAAAAGCTGTATACTTTGGCAGATATCATCAGCCTTGTTTCAGTATTTATACTGCAAGCCTGTTCTATAAATCAGTAATTCTATTTTAAAACAATAGTATGAGATACAAGAAAATAGACCTGAAACTGGACAATCCTATGCACATGCAGAAGGGATCCTCTCTGCAATCCAGAGAAAGAAGTCACACACAGCAGACAGCACCATTTGGTGTTGCAGGGCATTGAGATAGTGAAAGAAGACACAGTTGCTCTGTATCCTTAATTTATTTAGTGAGTATTTTGATGGCCAAGTCCAAATTGGTTGACCTAAGACTGCTCATCAATGAGAACTGCAGTCATTGGTCAGATGAGAGAGAGAGTGAGCATATTAATTAAAGTTAACTAAATGCACAATAGAGCCATACTGAAAAGAGATTAATGCCTATCATTATTGGAGTGGTATGGCATCTCCTACCAGGAGAGAAAGCTCTCAGGCCATCATTTAAGCCCATCATGCTGAAGCCTGCTTCTTGTGCTGCTGATGCAGATATATTAATAAACATTGCAAGCACTGTATCAAATCTGCTCCTTGAAGGTGTCATTGTGAGGCTGAGAAATTGTCTTCTGAGTAGCATAGACAAATGTCAGCAGAAATTCAAGCAAGGAATATAGTGACACACCACAGTTTTCAATGATATAAAGAGACTGTATATATCAAGAGCTATTCCTTTATTTAATTCAAAGAACAGTGATTGAGCATCAGCTCCTAGCATATCCTTCTTCTTCAAGTGCAGCAGTTTTTCCCTCACTCACTTTTTAGAGTATGAACTGAAGTCTATACTATATAGTCTGAATGCAACTTGCAGAGGACGAAACGATAATATTTCTGAATGAGCAAGAGCTTGGTCAAGGCTAGACTATTGCACTATCCAGTCTTCATCTTCTCAGTTTGCATATTCTCTGTCATGGTTATATGAGGGTATGATTGCAATGACAGCATCTCCAGCCTAACAAAATCTGTGATGCCCAAGAGAGAATATACCAACCACCTCATAACCCTGATATGCTAATCACAGTATAGATCACATTTCATCTTGACATGGAGAGTTGACATAGTCAAAGAGAGTGTCTCAGAGTGTATTGATGGAAGAATACAAGTAATGTTCTACCAATGAGGATAAGTGATATAGTAATAGACACAGTAATAGTATACAAACCTCAGTCAGGCACAGTGTAGGTAAAATGACTGAGGTATATAGGTATCTATGATCAGGCTATATAAGCAGTTGAGTAGCAACAGAAGTTGTGTACATATATAGTAAGTAGAAATGAGTGATAATCAAAAAGAGAGAGTAAGAGTATATATATGGATATCTTCCAACAGGATGAGCTTGTTAGATCCAAGCATCATGTGAACAGAAACATGTGATAAACAGAAGCTGCCTCACACTTTAGGCAGTTGTCTGAGTTCACTGCTGCACTTCTTGATCAGTGTGTCACAAGACCAAAGAGAATCAGCTCAAGAGTAGAATGGTGTGAATAAACTTTAGCTCAAAGCTGGAGATTCCTAGCAAGAGTGAGCAGTCTTAAATACTGTACAAGATCTGCTAATAATACTACAGCTAATTATATATTTCTGAGTTTGTTGTGCTCATTGTCCTAGAGTATTGTTATCATACATAAAAGGCTGATTGTATATTGTTGGGCAATGCTGTTGCATCAAGAGACAATAACAGACTCAGCTAGTTGTGATGACTAAGCTTTGTCTCATGGTCTCAAGTGCTTATTCTGGCACCCTGACTAAGTATAAATAGGGGTTAAATTGAGGAAAGGAATGGAAAAATCATAACATTACCCCCTCTTTAAGACTATTATCTTGATGGCTTAATTTAGGGATAATTTGTAGTCCTGTATGGCATCATCAGTATACATTGATTTTTCATTCACCCGCTGGTTGGACTCTGAGCCATAGCCCTTCCAACTGACTAGATAGTCAATGGTAATTATTATACTGCCCCCTTTTCACTCTAATTTTTCATAGTTTGTGGTTTAGAACTTGATTGACTTCATAGTGTTCTTTGTTGTCAATGAGATTAGGGGGTGGAGATGGTGGTCATTCCTGATTTAGAAATGCTGATGCAATATATGAAGTCAATAATGTTTTGTTAAAGACATCATGGATTTTCCAGAAATTTAGTAGTTTAAGTTTATAAGTGCTAGCTCTGATCTTGGATAATATAGGAAATGAGCCAGTGCACTTATTGGCCAGTTTGCACTTTAGATGTGAAAGGTGGAGATTGGAGGTGTCAAGCCAGACTCAATCACTATTGGAGTATATGTGCACAGCATAATAGTGTTTGGCATATTATCATGTCATTGCAGCTGCTGCTTATTCTAGAGCAGTTTTAGTTTTAGAGTAGATCTTTAACATGGTAGTGGCAAAGTCCATGGATGCAGGGGTTGTGGTGTGGTGTTGTTCAGTCTGGGTGATGTTTGAGTGTCAGCTATAGTTGACAAAAAATGGTGTTTTCCCTATTGTGGAGTGTATCCAGTTGTTATATTGAAAGGTGGCTAGAGTCAGCCATTCTATCCAGTCATCCTGTCAGTGGTTTATGAAGAGACAGAGATACTTTTCTACCTCTTGATTTGCTTGTTCTGTTTGCCCATCAGTTTGGGGGTGATATGCAGTTGATGTGTTTCTTTTGATGTTTAGAAGATGATAGAGATTGTCTAAAAATTTTGAAATGAATTGAGGCCCTCTGTCTGAGATCACTACTTGTGGCATATCATACTTGGCATAGACCTCATCATGTAAGATTTTTGCTCACTCTTCAGAAGACAACTCCATTGAGCAGATGATCAGAATAATCACCTTCAAGAATCAGTCGACTATGACAATAATTGTATTGTAGCCATTACAATCTGAGAGTCCAGTGATCATGTTGATGGAGATATGAGTCTATAGTGATAATGGGATCTTATTCAGGTGAAGCAGTGTGGCTCAAGGCTGTGTTGATGATTTCCCTCACTGGTAGACTTTATATGCCTTAATGTATGCAATGATGTTATTGCCTATTTTAGGCTATCAGTATTCTTATAATACTAGCTCCTTGGTTTTGGCAATGCTGGGGTGGCCAGTGGTAGCATAATCATGACAGATGGCAATGATTTTACCATATAATTCTTGATCTTGGAGAATATAGATTCACCCATCATAGTGAATTAGTCCCCCTTCCTTTGTCATCTCTCATTTATGGTTGAGAGATAGAGCTACTTGTTGGTCCCATTTATAGTTATCCTGAGTTGCACTTTTGATATGTTCATGAATCTCCTTCTCTGTTGGCATTATCATAGCTCTGAAATGTTTAGGCCATAATAATGTTACTCTTTCATTATTGGCTCTGCCTTAGTTATGATCTGCCCTTCAGCTAAGGAGATCAGCCTTCTTGTTGGCCATCCCTGCCTTGTGATAGAGTGTATATTGATATTAGCTGAATTCTATGACCCATCTAGCTTGGTGGTGATTCAGTTTCTGGGGCTATCAGAAATACTGAAGGTTTTGATGATCTGTCCAGATTTCAAAAACCTCCATGGCTCTGATCAGATAGTGTCACCATTCTTCTAGAGTGAGTATAATAGCAAGAAGCTTCTTGTCATAGATCTCATAGTTTTATTTGGTGATGGTAAGTGCTTTGGAGAGGAATGCAACTGAGCATCACTTTCCATCTTGTTTTTGGGAAAGTATAGCTCCAATTGCTCCCTCACTGGAGTTGGTCTCAACTCAGAATTTCCCCTCCTAGGTGGGAATAGTGAGTATAATATCCTTGGCTAGTTGTCATTTGAGATCATTAAAGGTGGCTTGTTGTGAAGATCTCCAGGTCTACAGGGTATTGCCAGTCAACTGCATCATTGGTTGAACAGTCTTGCTGTAATCTCAGATAAAACATCAATAGAAGTTTGTGAATCTGAGAAACAACTGTAATTCCTTTTTTTTGACTGGCTCTGGCCACTCTCTTATCCTTGCTACTTTGATGGGGTCCATCCGAATGCTTCCTTCACTAATAATGACTCTGAGGTACTCAGTTTTGAGTATTTCAAATTTGCATTTCTCTGCTTTGAGAAATAATTTGTGTTTCCTTATGAGAGCCAGCACTTGTCATACCAGCTTTCTATGTTTCTTCTTCATTCTTGACATGATCAAGATGTTGTCCAGGTAAATGGTGACTTGTTCAATGGTGATAAGATCTTTGAAAATATCATTCATCATCCACTGGAAGGTTGCCAGGGAGTTGGTCAATCTGAAGAACATGACTATCAGTTTGAATAGTTCTTGATTTATCCTGAACACAGCCTTCTATTTATCTCCTTTTTTGATTTGGATGTTATTGTAGCCCCATCAGACATTGAGTTTGGTGTAATATTTAGCACCTCAGAGTTTGTCTATTAGTTCTAAAATCAATAGCAGAGGATAGCAGTTCTTGATTGTCATTTCATTGAGTTTCCAGTAATCTTAGACAGGTCAGAGTTTGCCATCTTTCTTTTTAACAAAGAAGAATGATGAGGCCATTGGAGACTTTGATGGCTGGATTCATCCACTGAACAAGTTCTCATCCAGAAACTTGTCAAGCTCCTGCTGCTCATTATTGCCAAGAGAATAGGTCTTACAGTCCAAGTTGGTGTTGGCATTCAGGATTAATTCAATCATATAGTCTCATGGCTTTGGTTCTGATAGCTTATCAAAGCTTTTCTTCTCAAAGAGATCCCTGAAGTCTTGTGCTTATTCAGGCACCATTTCTTCAAAGGTTCTTTCTTTGTGTTCATTGGCCTTAGTGGCCAGGTTATTAGCATGATGTACTGCTCAGATGTGTATTTTACATTGAAGGTTGATAGCAAGGATAGTTTCTCTATCCTCCATCTCTATCCCACCAGCCTTCTGGATTTTCATTGGGCAACTCAAATGGGATTTTCTGACAGTGGCACCTTGTGAACATGACTCACTTGATCTTTCAGTTGATTAGCAGGTTATGATGTATTAGCCAATTGTGGCTGAGAAAGATTTCTTTAGTCCTCAGGTCAGTCATAGCCAGGTTAATTCACTTGGAGTGATCACTGATTGTGAGTCAAAGCTCTATGAACTCAGTGATTGAACCAGCTTAGTTTTTTATTTTATCTGCATTATAGATCAGGATTGATGCTGCCATTGCTCAGATTGAAAGTTTATGCTTGTTGATAAAAGCCCAATTAATAAAACTTCCAGCACAGCTGCTATCGATTAGGGCAGTCACTGCATGAGTTGATCATAATGCAAGAGTTTCAATCTGAGCTTTGGTGAGCAGATCTCATCTGGGCATTTTGGACCATCAAATAAACTTTTGTGGTCCATGGAGTTCATCAAGCCACTCTAAAGCCTGACATCATTCAGTTTTCTTCATTCCTTCCACTATTTTATCAATAACTTCTTTAACTTGTGTCCAGTGTACCCAATTTTTAAGTATGGCTCTTGCCACAGCTTTGTTTTTAGTGTCCTTAATGACCCTCCAGGTTCATTCAGTGTTGAACAGTTTGAGCTAAGTAGTAGAGCTTGCTGCTCCTATTTAGCCCACAGGTGTTTGAGTCTTTTTTAGCAATTCATTGGTGTGTGTGATAGAAATCTGGAGTATATTCAAATGTGTGATAGAGGTAGGCATAGGAGTAACTACAAAAATACTATCAGTCTGGCTAGCAGCTGGGAATTGCACACTATAAAGCTTTTTGGCCAGCTTAATAGAATCACTCACTGGCTGGCCACATCTTTTACTTTCTTCACCTTGGTTTCCATGCCAAGCTCTTCTTCTTCCTTCTGTAAGTTAGCAATCTGTGCTCTGATGTCTTCATGGGTTCTCTTCTTTCTCAGGCAGTCCTTTGCCATGTGGCCCTTTTGGCCATAGTTGAAGCACTTGCCTTTATTCTTCATCTGATCTATATCCATTGGCTTCCCTGTTTCTGTGTAAATTGTTCCTGTTCTGGTCTTTTGCATGCCATAGGCAGGGGCTGTAGAGGGTCTTGATGATTTTTTGGCAGTTATCCCTAATGATTTGTTTAGAGTTAGTGGTGTTGACTTCTTCATATAATCCTGCAGCATCATGGATTCTGCTTTCTATCTTTGTTGCTCCTTGTACATCTTGATGATTCACTCTTTCCACTCATCATAGCTGTTCAGCATGAGGATTTGGATGCTGATTGTAGAGATCATCATAATGTACAAGAAGAGGACTCCTCACTTGAGGACCTCAACCATTCTGCCATCATTTGTAATGTCATTTCTTATTCTGGTGAGTTTAGCCAATCATTCTAACTCATCAAAATAGTCTGTTGCCACTTTGTCACCCATCTTATATTCTTTGATCCTTTGCTTATGTACCTTCTGCACCACCAGATCAATGAATTTGTTGTGGAGCATCTGTTTAAAGATGGGCCACAAGGGATATTGGTAGTACTCCCAAGTTAATGATCAGAAGTTCAGAGAGATGAGGATCCACCAGGTTTTTGCCTTCTCTTCAAGATAGGAGGCAGTAAAGACCATCTTATTTATGTTGGTCTCCAAGTATCTGATGTAGACCTTGAAGTATTGCTCACAGTCTACAAGAAATTGGTCAATATCATTAGATGCCCCTTTGAAAAGATGAGATTTCTGTAAGAGGTCAGGGTGGTATTAAAGGACTGCCACATCATGGAGTAGCATGCCCATCAGATTGGGCCAGTCAGAGAATAGGGGCTGCCACCATTCCTGTGGTAGTCCAGAGAGTGAGTGGAGTGAATTATCATCTGCAACTAGGCTTTCCTGAGGTAGTTCCTCCTTTTGGACTATAACTCTGTCACAAATAGTGAATCTGAGTCGCACTGCTTCAGAGTCATCTCTGATTGGTTCCTTCTCAGTACCACTTCTGCTGGCTTCATCAGGTAGAGGTTGCATCTCTAATACTCTACTTCTTTTGCCAGTCCATAAGTTCTGGTATGAGGTTAGCAGTCTGTTAGATGGAGTTCAGCTTTAGGATAGTCATATTGCTGTAAATCAGAATAAGAGTGCTGAGTATAAGAATGTGCTTCAGAGAGAGGGGGCTATGTATGTGGCTTGCTTCAGAGTGACCAGAGATATTCTTGGCATTGGTTGGATAGGCTGCAGCATCTGATAAGCTGGCAGTCATTGAATCTGGTCTTCAGAGTGTCTTTTATTATACTGCATTGCAGCATAGTTGGTGGCCACATGCCTCAAGATTTCTGTTCTTTTATTAGTTGTGGAATGTAAATATAATTGTCCCATTTGCGATGCTATCCAAGTAGCATTATGCTATAGAAAGTTTATCTCTCATAGGTAAAACTCCTAATATTCCTGTACTCTTGCTTTCTGTATCACCTGTTCCAGTTTTTCTTCATCCATATCTTCTTATAGTCCATACACCAGTTCTCCACCAGTGTGAGGTGGGTTACTGCTTTCAGTTTCTTTCTCATCTATATCATCCTCTTTTTTCTCAAGGAGGAAAACAGTGGATGGATCATAAAAACTCTCTGCACTCTCTTGTGGTTATGCCATCAACCCACTGTCCTGGCTGGGTACTGGGTCCAGCTGTGGGGCTTGAACCATTGGAGGCATTGAGGTAGGTGGAAGCTGGCTGGCTTCTAATATTATCATCATATTGATTTCCACCTGCTGCTCTCACTGTCATCACTCACTCATGATAGAGCTGAACATTTTTTCGATACCTGTTGTCAAGTAGCTGTCTAATCACTCTACTCCTGAGGAACTCTCAGAGAGCACAGGTGGAAATGTGAGCAGTTCCAGGGGTTCATAGCCTATAGTGTCTAAGAATGGACTTATCATCTCCAAATGTAGTGTTGAGGCTAGGAGTTCATTGGGGAGAGAGATACTATGAGGTTGAGGGGCATGGAGGAGTTCCTCCTGCTGCAATAGTTTCATTTCTCTAACAGTTTTTGCTCCAGAGGTCAGAGTCAGAACTGGGCTCCCAGAATACTGAGGTTGAGAGAAATCAGTCAGTGTGTACTGGTGCAAGTATGGATGTGACCTCAGACTAGAGTTCATACCAGTTAGAGCTGTCAGCCCTCTCCAGTTGAGCCCTTTCGACTTTTCACTGCTCTTCTCAATGCTGCCTATTATACTTTTTAGCCTCCCGCCTCCTCCTGCTACTTTCAATGATACACTCCTTAAGCTCACTGCAAACTGGCTGTGATGTGGTTCACTGTCTCTGCTCTTCTTGTTGGAGAGCCTTCTCATAGTTAAAAGAGATATTAATATCTCAGATGAGAAAGTACTAGTGTATGATTTTATCTCAGGCCTTTCAGTTCTGGTGCTCATCATTGAGTCAGTCTGAGGGTGACCTCCCCAGCTCTCTGCTGGTCCTGACTGAATAGAGGATGGAGGAGGCAGAGCTGTAAGACTGGCCATGAGGTGTTGTCTGGCTGAGTCTTATAGCCATCTGAGCAGTATCAAGAGAATTTCTGACATGGTCAGCAATCCCTCTTGTTCAAGAGGCAGTGGTAGAGTCAGAGGAGAGAGACTGCTGAAAGAAGTCTTCTGGGACCTCCTCATCCTTGTGATCAGACAGAGGTCCAGAGACCTATGGATTTCAGAATCCTGTGAGGCAAGAGTTGCAGTCTCTGCTGGGTCATTGAGGAGAATATCAGTGTTTTTCTTCTTCTTGAATGTCCTCTTGATGCAGGCTGCTAGATTCAGCTTCAGGTAAGAGACTTGTCAAGGGCTGATGGAATGTTTGTCAGAATTTGAAGATGTCATATAAGGGAAGGTCAGGAGTTACATTGCATAAGATATGTCAGATGTGTTGGAACTTATTATAGTGTCTGATAGCCCAGGCAGTGATTGAATGGCATTCTCAGCACAGCTGAATGATCACCAACAATCCTAACAATATTCTGATGATGGAGGAGAGAAGTTTGAAGAACTCTCAGTTGAAGTTTGGATCTGATAAGTTGATAGAAGGCATTCAGTTTCCTTCACACTAACTGGCATGAGGAAAGGGAGGGAGAAGCTTTGAGCTAATTGTTAGACTCAAGCATCACATGAACAGAAACACATGATAAACAGAAGCTGTCTTGCACTTTGGGCAGTTGTCTGAGTTCACTGCTGTGCTTCTTGATTGGTGTATCACAAAGCCAAGGAGAATCAGCTCAAGAGTAGAATGGTGTGAATAAACTTTAGTTCAAAGCTGGGGATTCCCAGCAAGAGTGAGCAGTCTTAAATACTGTACAAGGTCTGCTAATAATACTACAGCTAATTATGTGTTTCTGGGTTTGTTGTGCTCATTGTTCTAGGGCATTGTTATCATACATAAAAGGCTGATTGTGCATCATCAGACAATGCTGTTGCATCAAGAGACAATGACAGACTCAGCTAGTTGTGATGACTAAGCTTTGTCCCATGGTCTCAAGTGCTTGTTTTAGCATCCTGACTAAGCATAAATAGGGGTTAAATCAAGAAAAAGAATGGAAAAATTGTAACAGAGCTCACTAGCTTGACCACAAACTGAGCATATAAGCTTCAGCTTAGTCAGCAGGCATTGGCTGTAATGAAGAGTACAGCTCACCTTCATAATAGAAATGAATATCAAAGCTCTTCAAAGAGCTTGGTGCTACATAGACAAAGGTGTATATGGAGGAAAGATATTTAGCCAAGGGATAGTTGATGTGGAGCTCACAGAGAGAGTCAACATAGATTGACCATAAGTCTCTCTGGTGAAAGAGTGATTCAAAGATAGATTCATTAAAGAATGTCCCATATAATCATGATGCATCTCTAAGAAGATTTCACAAAACCATCAGTGAAGAGATTCAACTATAAGCATAGTATTTATGCACTGTTTAGAGTAAAACTGCTCATAATCTCTCATCTACAATCAGCTTATTGGATTCTGTTAAATGGTGTTTCCTCTCTTGCTTGTGGAGTGGGACCCAACATATTTCATTCCATTCTGATGAACATCAGTCAGCTTGCTTTATATGGGTATATTTTTGCTCATACCACACAATCTTTAAATATATCATCAGACATGATTTCTTCAAGGCCAAGCTCTTGAAGACACTATATTTTCATGACAACATCCTTTGCCATTTTACAGTGAGCTTTGCTGCTGTTCATAGACTCTTACTTTGTGCATTCTGTGTGCTAAAAACTATGTAGAGTACTATTGTGATGATTGTCTGCTCTCCTGCTGACATATTAAAAGTTTATACACTTGTCAATTCACATAACTGGCCCTGACAGAATACATTGTTAGAGTCACATCATGAACACATCAGGACCAGGATTGAATATGAGCCTTTCAATCTTCTTATTCTGGCTAATCTGATTTTTTGTGTTTAATCTGCTCTTGGTGTCATCAAGGCTTTCTTGAAGAATGAGGGTCCAATGTTCATGTTCAAAGACTGGTTGCCAGCTTGAACTCATCTGCAATCAACAATGGTCCTTATCTTCTTAACATTAGAACAATTGAAGAGGGTTGATTTTTTGAGAGGCAGGATACATTTTCTTGTGAGATTCAATAGAAGATGTGAAGTGTGCTACTAATGTTAGCAATGTATACCAGAGTGGACATGAATCTTGTGGATTCTGATCAATCAAATGTCAAACTCTTGGATGTCTAAAGTGCACTTTATCATATGAAACTTTTATCTCATAAATAAATTAGGAATTAAAAGTCTTGGTTATGGTATTTATAAAGAGAGAGACCTCAAAGTCCCTGTCTTGAACCTTGTCTATGACCACCATGAGTATCTCACAATCTACAACCTACAGTTTCAACATCTAGATTACCACCAGAACTTATAGATCAAATAGTTGATGCTCTTTCCAATAATGTCCACTCTCTTAGAGCTTGTGCATTGTCCTTTCACCAACTCATCTACCACAGCTGCTATCTGTTGAAATCTGCAAGAGAGTTTGAACAATTCAGCATTCTGGCATGCTGAGTAAAAAAAGAATCCAAGAGAAATTAAAGGAATTAGATAGAAATTACTATAGTTGACTATCTCAAAATATATATGATCAGGAGACATCAAAACTATATGCATTTATAGATTTATACAGAAGCAAAGTAGCATGTGTTGTGATATATAACTTATGTGATAACATTATCACATTATATCAGTCACAGTCTTATCTTAGAGCTGCATATTCTGATACCAGGATACAACAGCATGCTCTATATCAGATCAGGTGATAATATAAGACTTTTTGGATGACAGCACATTAGAGTTTTCATTTGCATGCTGTTCAATTTTTATATGAGATGCCAGTTTCTATAAAAGGGTTGATTGTGTAAAGAGCAGTGTATCTTTTTTTCAGTTTGCAAAATGTGCCACAATATCAGCATATCAATAGAAAGAATGATTGTCAACATGTTTGAATACTACAAGCCAGTCTCCTGTTGTGAGATGTAGGCAGAAGGTCTGCTTTAGAGGCTGAGCTGATGATGTGTAAGTTGGAACTTTCTCCTTCTGTTTTGTGTGCTCATATGAATTCTTAGGTTTAGCATGTGGTTTTTATATTGGTTTGAGAGATATGTTTATACAGATATAGGCTGGACCACTTTACAATAATTTTTTTTGTGCTTGTCATAGTCTATACAAACAAATTATGTTCTTCATTGTTCTAATACATATACAATGTCACATCAGCTTACTAAAATTTTGTGTCTGACAATGCATATTCCTAACTAAAACTGTATGCATTATGCAATATGCATTTCTAGCCTATTTTTCTGCTCTCTGACTGTGTTCCAGCCCAATCTGTATACAAAGTCAGATTTATATATTTTGATATTATGCATTTTGAGATAGTCAACTGTAGAAAAGAAGTAGTCTAGTATAAATATGAGAAGTTGATGGGAAACTCCTCAGAGACTAAAGGTCTTACAAGCATATACTCTGGATACAGTCCAAATCTCAATAAGAATTCTGTCTCATCCAGCTGAGAGTAGATTGCATCTATGACCTCTGAAGAGCCACATATCAGAGAGTTTCTCTTGAGTGTGCTTAAGCCAAAGAAAATGTGAATGATGTCCCAATACAATTACAGTGTCAATAAGATCAGAGACTACGATATTTAAAGAAGCAAGAGAGGAGTTATTCAATTCAAGTGCATTAAGGTATACAGTATCAATAAAGAGTTCTCAGGTAATAAGGTGTTTTTAGGTATAGATATGTGGGTGGTGATCATAGAAGCTAAGTCTGGGTTCAACATACCTCATTTGAAGCATCTGTTGGCCTGGCCAGACCACCATTTTCATTGGAATATAAGTGAATAGGAACTCATGTAATCTCATTCTTGATACTAGTGAGAAGCTCTCTGATGCTTTGTTGAGATTTAGACTGTATCCAGAGTACATGCTTGTAAAACCTTTAGTCTTTAGATTACAAACTCCTGAAGAGTTTTCCTATTGACTTCTCATATTTATGCTAGACTACTCCTTTTCTAGTAGTTTCTAAAATTCCTTCAATTTTTCTGATTCCTTCCTTACTCAGCATGCTAAAATGCTGGACTGCTCAAATCTTTTCATAGATTCCAACATGCTTAGCCATCCAATATTACCTTCTCAACATATTGTGTTCCATTGCAAGATCACAGTGAATCTTAAAGTATTTAAGTCTGTCATAGCTATGAGCTGAGCAATGAATGGGCCTATAGACATGTATGAATTAGAATGATTCAATTGCTGATGCTTGAGCCCAATATGGTTTGTGAAGGCAGAAAACACAGGAAGCCTGGCATTGAGGCCTGAAAGAGAGTGTATTCTAAAGTTTTCTTAGCATCATTAGCAATTTCTAGCAGGTAATACATCTTGACACTGGAAAGGTGATGTATGCTCATTAAAGAATATATCTGACCAGATGAAACAGTATAGAAACAGTTAGGAATGGAAGAAATATTGAGCAGAGAAGAAGATATCTGTTGAAGGGAAAACAAAGCCCAAAAATACATGCTGCACCTGTATTGAGTGCACTCATATTTATAACATTTTTGAGGCAAAACATTGGCCTCTGAGACACAATACTACCAGTGAGACTGTATCTTGTTCTATAGAGCCAAAAGCATAGGTTTCTGTCTGTGAATTGCTATAAAACAGCTGGGCTTCAAGATCTGTCAATGAAAAGCTTATTTGAGAGTATAGCAAGATATCTGTCACACAACTTCCAGATATTCAGGCATTTAAAATAATCCACAGGTCAGAGGAATCAGTATCTATAGATCAAAAAGAGATAAATATACCAATGTCTATTATGAACAGGAATATACTTTCACTCTCTTTAATATGACTTTGCCAAAAGTGACATCCTGGAGTCAAAATAAATTGCCCACCAGCATAAGAAACAGAACATTGACTCTAGTGATTTTTGTCCATACAGTCAAAGAGTCTTCTGTTGCTGTGAGAACATGATATACTGGCAGGAGAAGCAGATTGGATGTGATGCATATAATGTGCTGTCAGAGATGCAGAAGTGGATGTCAATAAATCTAGTGGATAAAATTGCAGGGATGGCATACCTTCTGCTTGCAGATTTCATACCAGCATACTATGGAAGGCAGTCTGAGCAAGATGTATGGACAGCACTGATGGGTGTGATGAGCTATTAGTCTCAGAGAGATTTGCTTTTTCTGTATCCTGAATCTGATGATGAAAACAAAATTTGGTGATCATTATAAAAGCAGATCATGACTGAGAAGCTTCCAACAAGAGGTCTTTCATTTAATTCCCTCAATAAGTATGATACCAATTCATACTATGAACATATTATTGAATCAGCCATTGTCTGAGGATTGTCTGAGGCAGACCTGCAAGAGTAGGAGCACCAGAAAGAAGTTGTTCTCAAGGACAATACTGGAATGGAATATGTATTTGTGATCATTGCTTCTCATTAATATCTAATACCAGATGGTGTTAGACCTAGCTGGCACATGACCTGAACACATAATAAACTAGTGCTGTATCACATTCATACAGTCACACTAGAGTCCACTTTAATGTGTTCTAGTATATGAAGTGCTTTCAAGGCCAAAGACAAGCAAGGCTCAAGAAAGGATAATATGAGATAAACTTATAGCTCAAAGCTGGGCTACTACAGCAAGAGCTATTCTACTTATATACTGTTCTGCTTGTAATAAATATAGCTACTGCCTATTGTACTGTTCTGTGCAATGTTACTGATGCAGCCTGGTTGTCAGAGATGGAACAATGGAGAGTTGTCTATGTGTGAAGCAACCAAATACAATGATGCTCTATCTGTTGTGATTACTTAATCTTTCCATGCCCTTCTGAGAAAGCACCCAGGATAAGATAGATGCCCTGATAAGATAAGAAAAAGAAAAAAGATATAGAAAAATTGTAACAGATGGCTCATACACATTATTAGGCACCATATCATGAGGCTCATTATTGGGTCATCAGGTGGAGACTGCCAGATTGAGACTAAAGAAGTTGTCAATATTTAACATGTCTAAGATGGACAAAGAGACATTAGTGTCTCAGAGCATTGCTATAAAAGTCCTTACTATCTATCTTGCTTGATGATTAAATATGTTCCCAATATGTTTTTGAATATATCTGATATTACATCCATTTCTACTCAACAGCTTTTAACATTGCTCACTGATATACAAGATTTAGTCTGAACATTGGCAGCATTGAGGTTTATAGTGTTCAGTACTTAAAATATGTGAGAATGCAAAAAGAAATAATTGACCAGACTACTTCAGTCTTGTTGTAAGTAGAGAGCAGAGTAATGTACAGAGGATTAGATTAATCTCTTGAGAGAGAGACATACTACTTAAATACATTTTGTACTTCTTCAAGATCTTTCTATGAAATACTAAATAAGTCCAGATCACAATCCAAGTCAGCTGCTGCTGATTGGCATCATATCTTTGAGTACATTCTCATATTTGCTCAGGATTGCTATCCCAACAAGTCTGATTGTGAAAGTCTCACAAATGAGAGAGAGTTTAATTCTGAGATTTGGAGACATGGTTTCTCTATATTTGATGTGACATGGCAAGTTGGAAGACTGGATATTGCATGAGGAGAGAATCAAACACTGGATGTTGGTAGTGGTTCAAACAAAAGACCAGCCTGGAAGCTGTCACTTTCAGACATGGCACTTGCCTGGAATCAATTCAGTTATATTCTTACCACTTCCTCTAAAGTTTTGCTTTGCTATTTTTCACCTTCACTTCATCTATCTACTTGCTGTTGTAATTATTATTTTCATGTCCTTTATTCAGATTGTGTGCTTGCACATTTTTCTCTGCTCTCTCCTCTATTGATGTTCAACATCTCAGCTAATACCTATGACACTGTATGACACATCATCTATTGATGGAAACATTCAGACCCATGCCCACATTGCAACATAGTGGGTGTACTTGTGAATGAATGTGTTTTTGGCTAATCTTTGTGTCAGACTTTGTTGTATTATGGGGCAGGGAATATTTCTTCTCACCTTCCATCTCTGCTATATTGAATACCATTGCTGCCTAATACATAACTGACAGTGATGTAGTTGACTGAGAGTAGATTCTCTGATGTTGGAACATAATGGCTTATGGATAATGTTTTCACAGATACAATACCATAATAATGTAATGTAAGAGAATCTGAGTACTTCATCTGCACAGAATTAAGTTTTGAGCATGCATGCTATCATTAGTATAAACTACCATTCTCCAAAAAAACTGAAATCAGATATTTATGTGCTTACTCTAATTGCTGAAGAGATTTACTTTTTGGGCTTCCTTCACTTGAATCCTGATTCTCCAGAGTCCCTAGAATATCCTAAAAATGTAAGTTGTATTAGTTGCGAATATTCCTGACAATGTGCACATCTGAGGAGGTTACAAAGAAACGACATCAACTCCCGGACCGCGCTATCCGTTCTTACCTAGCCGCCGGCAAAGTAGCACAGCCGCTAAAAACATGTTCTTTTCCTTCCACCACGACCTCACGAAAGTGAAAACATAAGGTACCTGTTTCCTCCTCTATCATTTGCTTTCCAATCCATTCCTGTCGAACTTGAAGAGCGATAATCCAACGCCAACACCTCCGGACAAATCCCATTCAAAAGGAGCGGCAGCCGGCAACAGGCGCTTGGCTTCACGCTTAGGTAAATGGAGACCACGAGCTATCTCTCCTCTGTGTTATCATGTACAGAATTGGCGTCGACGTTGGAGGTGCGCAACGATACACTTTATACCTGAAATGGACCGACGATAGGGAGCAGGAACGAATACGGACGGTGTCATTGTCGACCTCACCAAGACTCACGACCCGGAAACACGCGGCATCGTAGCGTCTTTCAAGCATAAGACGACTGTTGATGTTACGGACGGTATCGAGGCTGCAGTGAGGAACGTCCTGACTGATGCGAATGTCGACCCTCGCGATGGGAAGGTGCTCAGTCTGACCATTGGGACGACGGTAAGCCAACCTGCTGCCCTGTGGATTCTTGTTCACATCTTTTGAGTAGCACTTTATCAATGCTGTCGTGCAATCGGATGCAAGGAGGCTGCAGAAGGTGGCAATCATTCGGCTTGCTGCTCCTTACACCGCCGAAGTCCCTCCTGTTCGTCCGATTGCATGATAGGCTTCCCTCTGCCTTTCATTCTGATATTTGCACAGTTCGTTGATTTCCCGGAGAATTTGAAGAAGCTCATGAATGGGCACTACGCGATAATTGCCGGTGGTCTTCAAATGTAAGGCGTATCTTTGCCGCATTTACATTTACACATGGCTTATATCGGGATCTCAGAGATGGCCGTCGAATCAATGATATTATAGAAACTGAGGTTGTAGAACAAGCGGTTCAGATCAAATCCAAGAGCCTGAAAAATGTCGTCGTTATCGGAGTGTGTACGTCTTTAGTTTCGGTTTTCTCTGACCCCTGCTCAAGCTGTATCAGTTTCTCCATTGGACGTTTCAGGTATCAATGAGTACAAGGTCCGAGACATACTTGCTAGAGAACTTGGTCTAGACGTCAACATTATATGTTCTCGTGATGGTGTGTTCTCCTGCACCAGTTCAACAACCCACCACTGATAATTGTTATCACAGTTGGACAAGTCGGCTTCCTGGAACGCGAAAATGCATCTATCCTGAACGCGTCGATCACCACTTTTGCACAGCATACCATACGAGGATTTGAGCGGGCCATGAAGAGGCTCGGGTTAACGTGTCCTCTTTACATCACCCAGGTCGGTTGTTTGTCCGGATAACGCTCGGCTTCTCATCATTGTAATTCAGAACGATGGCACACTGACGACGGCTGCTGATGCTGCACAGCTGCCTATCCGCACATTTTCTTCTGGAGCCACTAATTCCATGCGAGGCGCTTCGTATTTGGCTGGGATCGATCTAAAGAGAAAAGACGGAACTGGAAAGAGTATGCTCGTCGTGGATGTAGGCGGAACGACCACAGATGTGGGTATGTTGTTGCCAAGTGGGTTTCCTCGGCAAGCCGCCGCGTTCATCGAAGGTGCGTCGCTTGCTCCATCAGTCCCTCATATCCTCAATTTCTTTCCAGTGGGAGGTGTTCGTACCAAGTGAGTAATTGCGGAGGCCATTGACCTAACGTTTACTGACCTCTTTGCAAAGCTTCTCCATGCCAGACGTCAGCTCCATCGGTCTCGGGGGCGGCTCTAGGGTTCACACTGAAGATACCAAGGTTACTGTAGGCCCGGATTCCGTTGGTCATTATGTGGGACCGATGCTTTTTTCCTCATTCCAGACTGACACGTCCGTGAAAGTTGACTCGAGATGCGAAAGTGTTTGGTGGCAACATTCTGACTGCGACTGACGTTGCTGTCTGTGCCGGAGAGAAGGATATCGGTGACGCGTCCCTGGTGTATACAGTAAGTGATGATGTGGTGGCGAAAGCCCAGTATGCTGTGAAAAGGCTACTCGAGGTGGGTCTGGACCCTTTCAGTTGTGCAGACCTCTCATTATCTCACTTTAGGGTGTCATTGACCGCATGAAGACGAGTCCAGAAGATTGCCCACTGCTTCTTGTCGGTGGAGGATCTGTTATTGCACCCCCTACTCTCACTGGAGTCAAAGAGATCATGTAAGTATAGAGTTCATCTTTACCCTATGACAATGATATATCTTTATCCAGCCTCCCTCCCTTTCACAGCGTCGCTAATGCCGTTGGGGCTGCCATTGCGAATGTATCGGGGGAAGTCGACACCATCGAAATTCTGGAGGGCAAGAGTCTGCCCGATACGCTCGAACGGATAAAGGTAGAGGCTATGGCTAAAGCAGTGGAAGCTGGCGCGGATCCACAGACGACCAGGATCGCAGAAGTCAATGTGCTGCCTGTACAGGTGAATTTCACTGCCTAGGCGTTAGCATGTGTTGTTAATGACGACTTTCTTATAGTATGTCACCAATCAGGCTACGAGGATCATTGTTAGGGCTATTGGAGAGCTTGGGACGCCGAAAGAAAGCAAAGTTGTTCCGAGTAAATCAGAAGATCATCAGGACCTACCCGAAGATAACGAGGTCGAGGCTGTACAAAAAGTTCTTGCAGAGAGTGCGGAGATCGTCGAAAGGATAGATTACGAGACGTACAGACCCACCATCGTTGGCGATGAATGGATTGTTACTGAGACAGATCTCTGTGCGTGTGGTCCAGTCCCTTCTTATTCCCGCCGTTCATTCACATATTTGTTTCTTGCAGTCTTCATAATGGAAGGATGCGGAGTGCTCGGAACTGTTTGTTAACAAATATCCTCTACCTTTTCCTGAGATATTAATTGATTCTACACCACAGGGAGGAGGCGGATCACCTTATCCTTCGTATCTCATTGCTAGAGAAATTCTTCATGATGGTGGTTGTATCAGGGTGGTCGACCATTCATCTCTCCCGGATGAAGCATATGTAGTTCGGGGCGGTATGATGGGCTCTCCATCCGTTGGCTCTGAGAGACTGGAGGATGCGAAGCAAATCTTGACGGCCGGCAAGGAGTTAGCCCGTCACTGTGGTATTACGGAGTATGTCGCCACGTTGTGGTAAGGGCGATATCCGTTTTTTGTCGTCTTTCATTGTTCACAGATGTTCCAAACTGTAGCGATGAAATCGGGGGTGGTAACGGAATGCAGTCATTGATCTTGTCTCAGTGCGTTAGATATTATTATATTCCCTTGGCGTAAAGTAACCATTCTACAGCTACTATAATGTCCCTGCCTTGGATGGTGATCTGATGGGTCGTGGTACGTTGTACAACTGACCCAGACTCACTTAAGCTCACGTATATTTAGCCTATCCTAATCTCCACCAAACCATTCCCTGTGTGTACAGTTGTACACCACAGCTGGCCGAGAGACTGACTGCTTTTGATAACAGCTGTATACGGTTTACCAAATGCGTGAGCACCTTGCAGACTGATTCTCAGCATGTCCTTATGGACGAAAATGAAATAGTCTTACTCCCTGCGCCTTACACGATGGAGACGGAAATGTCGTGGTATGTTAATCTGTACATTTATGGCCTAGCCTAACAGGCTCGTAGATCATGAGCCGTGCAAAGGACAATTATGCAGTAGAATCATTCATGAGAGTTGTAACAACGGAGATGGGCTCATCTGCCGCACTCATCCCTGCGCCAATGACCGTAACAGAAGCCAGAGACTATGGTGTTCGTCGAACTCTGAGCCAAGCGTGGGGTATCGGTCGTGCTATTGCCATGTGCCGACAGAAAAGGTATGTCATAAAGTCATTGTCAGACCTGATACTTATTGTCCGGCTTCATCAGTGATTTGAAGAGTGTTCCAGATGAGATTTTGAAGCTACAGAACGGCAAGCTTGTGTTTATTGGAAAGATTGTCGACGTTTCTCGGGTTTGCATCCTTACCTATTTCCGTGTTCAAAGCACTCATGAGCTGTTGCAGGAAGTTCGGGCAGGTTTCACTTGGGGAGAAGTGAAGATTGCGCGACTGCGCGAAGATGAACTAGAAGACAGTTCCGCCAGCAGGTTGGATATGGACTATGGCCCTGATGACTATATGATTATCCCGTTCCAGAACGAGAACGTGTGCGCCTATATTGAGAAGCCTGATGGCGGCCGCAGCGTACGTTGATTTGATGCTTCACTTATTCCATTTCCGATTAAATAAACCAATAGGTTGCTGCTATTGTACCGGACCTCATCAACGTGTTAGACTCTCAGAGCGGCTCCCACTTGGGCACACAGATGTGTAGGTCACGGTCCGGCGATCCGAACACTGTTTATTAATATCCTTTTTCAGATTCTTACGGTTTGAGGGTAACTGTGATAGTCATGGCGGGATCGCCACTCTGGCAAAGCGAGAGAGGACTCAAGAGCGGCGGACCTGCTGCGTTCGGGTAAGTTCGGTACAGTAGCTTATTGTGGTGGACGCCATTGACCAATAGGTAGGTTTGATCATCCATATACCCCTGTTGGAGAGTACAAAACTCCTATGTCTGTTATCGAGGCGTACAGATGATAAAGGCAACGATAAAGTGTACCATGTAGATTTTTCTCGTTCACCCTGGCAGACTCTGTGATAAAGCAAGGGGTATAGATATTACTCGAGACCAGGTTACATGTGGAAAACACAGGATCAAAGCGCATATACTTGTGAGAAACCGTGACTGTAAATCTAATCATCCCATCAAACATCTTCGTCAGTTGACTTGTCTTCCTCTTTCGCTCCGTTGTTAGCGGGTAGAGTGTGTAACTGAATGGTTCCTAGATGTGTCGCAGTGCCGCTTTCTGCGCAGACAGGTGGACTGCCAAAGTTCATAGACGTCAAGGGTAGCGTATTGAGAGTGCTCTTCTTCCAGGCTCGACCTTCCGCCAAACGGTATATGATAAGGTAACCTGAAATTTGCTTTTACAAAAGGATACTGAGCATCAGCAACCAATCATTATTCTAGATGAATGGTAAAACACACCTGGGTCGATGAAGCGACACCCAGGAATATTTGATTAGATGGGTGCCCCACGGCGTAGGTGACTAGGAACAAAATAGCGAAAATTGAGTAGAGTGCAGCAGACTCGATGATGATGGTAGCGAGTGAGACGTAATGATGGGCATGCTCGGGGGGAAGACTCGTAAGGAGTCTACGGCGATACATGTAGAGTCGTAGAATAATGAGAATGGTGAGAATGATGTTCAAGCCGAGAGATATCGAATAATATGATGTCCCGTAGGCAAGAGGCAAGGCACTGTAAAAGGAGAGCCCGGGCTGGCTGGACTGAAGTGTCCACAACGTTCCCATTACTGTGCGGCAATAGATGAATGCAGATGCGATATTTTGATAATAAAAAGACGCACCAAAGGAAGCCAAGAGTGTTATAGCAGGAAAGGCGGTTATAACATATGCCACGATCTGACCGGATGCCGTCCAGATAACCCAACATCGCCACAGCTAGGTCAGGGGTAAATAACATCGTTAGAGATCAGGAGACCGTGTTGAACCCACCACTAGTATGTCGGACAAAAAGGTCATAACAAACAGTGTTGCGTAGAATATGACGTTCACAGCTAGGTTCTGAGTGTCGAGGAAGAATTGCCATGGACCCCCTGGGTAGTTGCGGTTGTCGATGTATATCATTTGCACCGTATTGGCCTGAACCCCGACAAAGATAGCCTCAATCGATAAAAGCAACGTGATGTATGCGAGTAGGAAGAGAGCGATTGGATTTTGCTTTCGGCGCTTCCAAAGGTACGTTGCGCAGGATACATAGAGCACAGTTTGGATTCCTGGGGGTTGGGTTATTATCATCAGTATTGTGGAGGAAACGACGAAAAAATAGTCCTCTACCGAAGCCTAATCCAACAACGACATCTCCAGCCAGGAAGTAGCGCTCGAGCATGATGGTTTTGTACGGTTCATCGGGACCGTAGTAAGGCATCGTGTTAGAGAGGGGTTGTAATTCCGTACTAGAGAAGGTTACGTTCTTGTACAGGTCCCTTATACTTATCTCGCAAGGACACGGAGCCTTTGGATACAGGAAGCACTGACAATCATCTTGGACTGGGAAAAAAAACGTCAAGCACCAATGCTGCAGTGATCGAAAAGTCACGAGCTCTTATAAATAACCTCCTCCTAATACGAGTCCTAGGATCGCAGGACCGTTCGTAGCTTCGAAGTAAGTAGAGTGCTCAAACTCAGGGAAGGCCCCCAACATGCGTCCAGGGCCGTAGAAAGCGGCGTTTGACAGAACACATCATACTTCAGATGATACCAACCATTTAAATATCGACAGTCCGTGTGAGCATCAATCGATACCAACGAAGTCGGAGATTCAGGTGGTCCCAAATATCTTCCGTCACATTCAACGGAGACCAATTGATGTATAGATGGATGTACCATGAACATTGCCTTCGTTAGTGGGAATAAAATTAATACTATTCTCATGTCATGAGTAGAAAACTGACAGAGAACTCACTGCAGACTGATAATCATCAGCGGAAGATTTCGGCATACGATGGCCGTCGAGATCGAGACACGCACCATTATATCTTGCGAGTTCGTGGCATGCGTAAAAATAAACATATATCATTTATCTGTGTCTTCCTGGCATGGGCAGCAAAGGGACACCCAGTCTGATCGGTACTATTTTGACCGTCTTGGTGGTAGGTGAAGTTGTTGTTCCTCAGCCAGCGTTGGGTGGTCGAACAATGGTGCAAGATCCATGGGAGCTCCTTGTACTCATAGATCAGTCTTCGGACGGATATCTTCGATGAACAACAACATATACTTTCCGTCCGACAACACGAGCTCCTATCAAGGCGGATCCCTCCTCAGGAATGTTGATACCAAGCACAGAAATCGGATTGTCCAACAATAACTTGTGAAACTCTGGCACGAGCTGTTCCAACTGACAGAAGACAAGGAACGAACCACCTCTAGCCCAGGACGGACGAGTAGTGTTATCCCCTTCCTCAGCCAGCAAAATCGCTCCCGCATCGACGGCAAACTGACCCAATAAGGGTGATGATTATGAAGCCCCTGACGGCAGGCTGACTGATTCCGTCCATGAACCCGAAATCTGAGTATGCATCCATATCAACGATCATCCTGAATCTATAAATGGATGACTTACGTTCGTGACCGTCCTCTGATCCAGGGCGAGCTGCACCTTGAACGCGATGCAGCTCGCCAATAGAATCGCATAAATGCGACAAGATCTTTGATAGGTCTCATGCATGTTATCAAAGGTGTCCGACACAAGAAGGAAAACGCCATGAACAGAAGTTCCGGCGAATGACTGTACCCAGTTGCCAGTTCCAGGATCACCGATGTTGGCCGCATCCGCTTCCTGTCCCATAGTATAGAACTGATCACCTAGATCATCCTGAATGCCCGGTACAGAGAGCCCTGAATGGGAAAAAGCGACGTTGACAGATGTTAGAGGCTGCGTAGTGACGTTCAAAAGTCGCGTTTTGAATACCGAAAAAGAAGAGTAGCTCCTTCTTCTTCTTCATTCCCACTCTGTATTTTCGGTCAGTTGAAAGGACAGGAACGACAACTTGAATTGACTGACAAGATATCTACCTGGATGTAGGTCAAGTTCAAACCAACGGTGGCTGCTGCTGCTTGAGCTTCTAGAGCAGTTGGTAGTTCTGGTTGGGCCGCGGGGTCTGTTCGCGATCTTTAGCTGAAATATTGATGGACGCAAGAAGGCCCGTAATATCCAATATAGATGTCGTTCGGACGTCTTGTTGGCGGGGAAGCCTGCCAGGGTGACCATCGACACTGAAGAAGATCAGGGAAAGAAGCATAAGAAAGGTGGAGATTGCTCTGAAGGCCTTCGTCTTGGATGACAATAAAAGGATGGCAATCCATGAACGCACCTACGCTTTTAAATCAAGCTGTGGAAACTCACAAGGAGTACCCGACTCTTCAAGAAATTCGTTAATGTTCCTTCCTCAGATTTATGTCTCACTTGAAGATTCCTAAATCGATCATAGACAGCTCTAGAAAGGGGAACTCAATTTCTGACTGACATGCTACAGGGCTTAGCTCGACTGCCTCTCCAAAAATCTAAAAGTCAAGAATTCTATTTCTTTCCGAGATTGAAAACAAGAAACCTCCCATGATGTATATGTAGCTTGACCGACCGAGATTGATGATGGAGGCAGTTGGGTTAAGCATCTACGGGATCAGATGGCCGTCTTCTTACTGCGCCTTCTCGTTGAAGGGCCTCAGCATCAAGATTTACCTTCGATTCCTTGAACGAAAAGTCCGGATTTATCGCAGAGAGCGTATTTTCCCCTCCTCTGAACTGCGAGTCCAAATTTTTGTGTCATGCGCGTGTCACTCCAAGATCGACGAGACCGAAACATACACTCGCAGAATCCAAGTGAACAGTCATTACTCCTCGTTTTCGACACAGAATCGCAAGAGGCACTTTCGAAGTTATGCACAGCCGACGAAGAGTCCTCTGAATGAGAGTGGATCGATTGATGACGAGCTTTGTCTAGAACCACAGAAAATCTCATGGTAAACTTTGAAGAATCAGAAGTAAATTCCCCCCCAAGTTTGCACGCAGTTAATCAGCAGGGGTGCCAAGTGTGCACTCTCGCAGGCCTTCCAATTCCAAGTGGTAGTACTCCTTACTAGGTGCCCGCTGGCAGAAAGGAAAGAAAGGAGGCAAGGAAGGCACGAGTTGACAATGCAAGAGCGCGGCCCGGAGGCCGGCTTCAAATATTCCTCCCACACCGCAAGCATCTACTTCATTCAAAAGTCAATTCAAACTTCAACTCCGATCTTGCAGAGGGACAAGCACACATTCAGGTATGTCTCGCCTGATATTGGTTTCGATCTCCCAATAAAGTTTTAAAATGTTACGCTCAGCTTTACTGAGTTCCATTTCAATGGCTCTAAAAAGCACTATAATAAGATATTTGATATAGATGAGCAGTCTCGCCTCTTCACATATAAAGCAAGTATTTTCATAGTGAGCAGGATAACGGACTAGAAGCGAATATTACTAAAGTCTAAATGCTACCATAGGTCTAATCTTCTACGCATTCAAAAAAAAATTAACCCAAAAGAAATTAACACACATCCATATATTCCCTGCACCGCTCCCTCAGCCTGACCCACCTCCCACCATTCCACTGCCTGACTCTCGCCCACCCATCCTGAGCGGCCATGCTCTCTATCCATAGCAACACGGAACAAAGCGCAAAATCTGCGTACGAAACCTGATACCCCATCGCCACCACCCCATCACCATCACCTGCATTCTTATCCAAAATCTTAGCAAGGAAATCAAACTGCTCTTTGACCAGCATCCACGCATGCTCCCGCTGCGGTCCCGGGGGCAGGGGTTGGCTCATATGCACGTTCGTCTGGCTGCGCTCCGGGAGCTGCTGATGGCTTAGAGGAACCATAATTGGCAGAAGGGGTTTAACGAAAACCTCCTGGATGTAGTTCACAAACAGTGTTTGAAGCGCGCGCGATCCCTCGGGAAAGACTGGACGCGCTGGATAGCAAGATTCGAGGTACTCGGCAATGATATTCGGGTTGGACAGGACCTGGGGCGCGGATGGATTCCGCGTAGGGTCTACTATGACCGGTAGGGTATAGACTGGTCGCCCGTCGCTTCTCTGGGAACTCGGAGGCGCTCCGATAGATCGCAGAGTGATCTCTATGTTCTGAAATTCAACCCAGACAGTGCGGTATCTGAGGTGTTTGTAGTTCAAAATGAAACTGCCAAGGTCGGTTCAGACAGAGAGGAGACCAGGAAGCGCGATAGCGCACGTACCGTATTCGCCATATGTTCGGTGCCCAAGGCTGGGCATTCTGTCCTGGAACGTCGTACAGCGTGATAGCTGGAGGACTCGAAGGACGTCTAGACATGGAACACCTCTATGACAAGAATCTATGTTTCGTATCGTTTTATACCTATTTCTGAATATTCAGCGCTTATGACTTTGAACTAAGTCATTTCTCCCTAGGATCGCTATCAAAAAGTCAGCCAAGATCCCCGTTACAGCGCTGACGGTGGTACACTCCCACTCGGCATACACCACCAAAGACAGGTCCTTGAGACACGAAGTGATATAGACACCGTCATTTCGGCGTCAACAAGAGTCAATGCGTGTTCTATTGCATATTCTGATCTCAAGGGCGTTCCGCGTCCAATTCTTACGGCTCCCTGGCCTGTGTATGGTATCAGCAAACTTCGGATTTTTCCGTCTATTTCGAGTTCGACGCTGACAGGAATCTACCCTACCTTGGTCATTTAGGTTGAAATATGATGATGGATGACGATGAGGGTATTTCATACGTACATCGAGACCTGGGGCTTCTAACTGTGTACGTCATTATCGGTTGGTATTACTGTGGTGGCCCGCTCCTACTGGCTACATTTGGACATTAGCATCGAGGTTCCGATGTACGTCTCGGACTGGTAGGTGAATCGAAGGGAAAGACAGATCAGCGTACCTCCTTCTCGGTGTAAATTCTGAGTTGTACTATTTAGACGCTGGCTCAGAGTGAAAGATACCGCAATCTTCGGGCGCTTCGCTTCTCGTTGAATCAGGATTCGGACTGCGACGGTCTCGGATAAGTACTTGCAGAAATAGCAACTTGAACAAACGCTGAAACTTTATTCTGACGCGCATCTTTCCCTCAGCATTACTAAACGATCGCAAAGGAAACGGTACCGCGGGTGGTACCAGATGACCGATGTAGTTACTGTAGCCGATCTCATGTCCTTGTCCACCTCACATATTCCGTTTTGCGAGTCGGCCCCGTCGTTGGGCGCGCTGATGTTCCGAGTAGTGACTCGTAACATTTGTCGGAACCTTCGATGGTGCGATCGGGGCCTGTAAAGAAGAGTCATACACATCGCACATGATGACAATGTTCCGACCCTCTGTCGGAGATAGGTCTACAAAAACAAGTACATTTTTCGGTGGCAAGCGGTCTAAATGTTAACTGCTGCAATTCCATAGTGTTTATATTCTTTGACATTCTCGACTACGATAGGCGGAGCGACATGTCATGAAACCCATTCCAAGACCACAGGCATTAGCATTGAAATATCTATCTACGAAAGCCATGTAACTGTAAGAAAACAAGAGTATAATTAAGAGTACAAACAACAGCGAAGATACAACAAAACGATAGGGTAATTCTAGACTGGCTACTGTACTTCTATTGAAGTGATTAAGAATTAAATTGACCGGACTTTAGTGCTCATCCATATAGGGACGGCATCGCTCCCACAGTTGGAGCCATCTCCCACTATTCCAACTCCTTACCCGCAACCATCCATCTTTCGGCGCCATCCGCTCAATCCAGATCAGAACCGAGCAGACCGCGAAATCCGCGTAAGACACCTCCCGACCCATCGCAACGACCCCATCCCCGTCCCCGGTATTTTTAGCCAACACATTGGCGAGGAACTCGAACTGCTCTTTGACCGCTGTCCAAGCAACCTCGCACTGTGGGCCAGGAGGGAGATACTGTCCAGGAGGGCTCGGAGCATCGGACGTTCGGAAATGCGATTGGATTCGTTCCGGAAGGCGCTGATGGCTGAGGGGGACCATGATTGGGAGGAGAGGCTTTACGAAGACTTCCTGTATGTAGTGGACGTAGAGTGTTTGGAGCGCGCGGGATCCCGGGGGGAAGACAGGTCGTGCAGGGTACGTCGATTCGAGGTATTCGGCGATCGTGTTGGTGTTGGAGAGGATCTGGGGAGCGGAGGGGTTCTTTGTGGGATCAATGATTACAGGAAGAGTGTATACGGGGCGACCATCATTTCGAACGGCACTAGGCGGGGCACCCAGTGATCGTATCGTTGTTTCGACGTCTGGGAACTCGACCCATATGGTACGATAGCGGAGGCGCTTATAATTTAAGATGAATCTGATAAGGTGTTCAGAACAATCAGACGCGCCCGTGAAGACGGAAGGATAGCTTACCGAATGCGCCAAATATTTGGAGCCCAAGGCTGGGTATTCGGGCCGGCAGCATCGTAAAGTAATATTGCTGGGGGGGCCGGAGCGATTTTACGCGGCTCGTGGCGCGACATTATTAGAGTAGATCGTCAAGGAAATGCGCGCGGCGCCGAATTTTGAGAGCCCTCTACGTTTGACGTAGATATCCCGTATCTGGGAACGGCGATGGAGCGATGGAGCGACCCAAGACCTAGCCACCAAGAGCCGCAGTAGAGATAACTTATATACGAGATGCACTAACAATCGTTTCCGGAACAGCGCCCGTCATCAGCACCGACAGGAAGGCTCAGAAAGGAACAAAGAGAATCGATAGCGAACCAGTGCAAGTCCAGAGCAAATAGGGAGATTACTCTGGGATGGGAAGAACAACGAGGCGTCGTATAATTCCCTAAGAGGTAATTTAGAGCGATTTCACAGCGAGATGACTGCAAATCGCTTCGTCATAGACCCTTGTGGCAGTACACGCCTCGATCGCCGGAGAGATGCGATTTTATGCAGAAAAATCCCTGGTTTTTCATGATGTTGTAGATCCCTATGGATATAAAAGCAGTGAGAGTGTTACTGGATAAGAAAAAATTGTGCTTACAAGTGTGTGGTTGCCATGACCGAGCCGCTACTGCAATGACTCTGAAAGACGACGTTGCACAGCCTCAGGTACCTAGGTACCTGATCATGACTCATAATTTACAGTCTGCATCAATTTCGATTTGCCTTGGAAAGAACTGACAAAATATGAGTCTTCCTTTGCCCTCTTTTTAGGACGCTAGACCATGTCAGCTCAATGTTCGAAACTATATGCTTTTTGGCAAAATTCGGAACTTGGAGACTCACCATTCGGCCTCTGCATATTGCTGTTGCAGTCAGAAATATACGATTTACAGAACCGGTCAAACTCTTTCCGTGTGGCAGCGGGAGCGCGGTCACAAAAGGAATCCGGGACTGGGGTGAGGACCATGCTATATTTGTCGAAAACGTGGCCTTGTGAAAAACGTGACATAGCCAAACATCGCCACGGCGTCATTCCGACTCATACCATCCCCGGCAAGGGGGGATGGAAGGGAAACGACCAGAGGAGGACAAGCTCAACGCCGGAAAATCGCGGCTGCCCAGGGTCAATAACCAGCCGAATCCCCCCCCCCTCTCTCTCCCCGGCAAAAAAGAAGCGTTGAGCAATAAGTAATTCGGAGGAAGTACACGGTGGGAATCACTGGCACCCACGTAAACATGGACCCATATACTTAGTCACCTTCTACCACGCGATTTTCTGGCCCTTGAATCACGACTCGGTCAAAAAGGTCTTTCCGGTCTCCATGTCTACCTAGCGCTTGGTATTTCGTGATTCGTGATTCGATAGAATATCTACTACAGGTCATACTCCGACCTGCCCTCGACGTTTCAAGGTTTCGCTAGGGATGATAAAGATCGTCACCACGTCCCGCGAACGAGTACATGTATCTCCTCTCTGAACAAAGGGTTTCTATTGATAGTTGGGTTCATGCATCGCATCATGAATTGTTCGGACTCATCACACTAATCTAACCCGGTACCAATCAGCGCGGGTACCAGCGCGCTATAAAGGTGGGCGTATGTCGACAAACTGTAAAGAGGCGCCGCCGCATCACGGAGTTACAGGCAAAGCACATGGGAGTTATAGTAATGGGAATTTAAAATCTCATCAATCGAAAAGCAATTTTGAAGGACTGTCTATAACATACACAAAAGTCTACTTAACTTCTCTTCCTGTGACACAGACAACACTGTACAATCGTTTATAAATTTCTTTCCCAACGTTACCATTTAAGCGGAAAGCTTAGTCTTGAGCAACGCCTTGAGCGTCTCGCCGTCCTCAGCAAACTTCTTGATACCTTCGTGCAACTTGTCGAACGCCATTTGGTCTTGGAGAAGTGCCCAACGGAACTCAGGCTCGTTGTCGATGAAAGTGACCTTTGGAAGCTCTTTGGCTTGGGCAGCTGCGGCGACACACGTGCGTCAGAGAAACGCATGGTGCACAAGAATTACACGGCTGCTCACCGATAACCGCATCGAGCTTTTTGGGGACAGGCTCCTTTGACTCTTTCAGTTCTTCGAGAAGGGAAGGCGAGATGGTCAAGAAGTCGACACCGGCCAACGCTTTAATCTCCCCGGTCTATGGGCATCCATGAATATAGACACGACGGTTGAAGCGAATGCCGGATACGCACGTTACGGAACGACGCCCCCATAACGATGGTTTTGTAGTCATATTGCTTATAATAGTTGAAGATCTTCTTGACAGAAATAACACCAGGGTCTTCATCGGCCTCATAGGTCTTTCCAGTAGACTTCTTGTACCAATCCAGGATCTGTGCGGAGGTGAGATTAATCGATAGCGGATGGAAGGTTAATTTACGCGGCCGACGAAAGGAGAGATCAACGTGACACCGGCCTCGGCACAAGCAACGGCTTGACCAAATCCGAAGAGGAGGGTTAGGTTACAGTGAATGCCGTCGTCTCGCTCGAGTTCCCGGGCAGCTTGGATGCCCTCCCACGTCGAGGCAATTTTGATGAGGACACGGTCCTTCTTGACACCGACTGAATCGTACAGGGCAATGAGTTCCCTAGCCTGGTGGGAAAATGAGTAGGAATACCGATATAGGCAAACATTGCGCACCTTGGCCTTTGTTGCCTCCTTGTCAAAGGAAAGTCGGGCGTCAACCTCGGTGGAAACCCGGCCCGGGATGATAGCGAGAATCTCCTTGCCGAATTCGACGAGCTAAAGATGATGAACACGATGAACACAAAACCCCATAAATTCCAATGCAATACTCACAAGCCTGTCCATGGCAGCATTGGCTTGGGTGTTGATATCACCACCCTTAGACTTTCCAAAGGCGACAGCAGCGTCAATGAGACGAGCATATCTGGCCTTGTGGGCGGCAGCCAGGATCAGTGATGGGTTGGTCGTCGCGTCCTGAAACCAATTTATCAGCATGCCATGCATGATCTGCTGGCGCTCTGCTGTCTTACCTGCGGCTTGTAGACATCGATGGCTGCATCGGCTTTGTCAGTAGTATTTCGCAGCAGCAGACATCGAAGACAAACATTCGAAGTCGCCAGAGTCAGAGACGACGACAGTACCGGTCTGCTTCAAATAATCGAGAGAGGTCGTCATGATGGTTGGGGAGAAAGAAATATCGAGGATGTCTAACCCGTTGTAAGCGTCACAGGCGATCATGTGATGTTAGTTCGGCCCGATTTTCCGGATTTACAGCTTATCCGCCTCCTTCCGCTATGTACAATTCTGCCGCCAGCCAGTACTAGTGACCAATGCCTGAGATATCGCCGAAAAGTCTTTAATATCTGCGATATGATGATTACCCAACTGCTGCTGGCAATGCTCTCATGGTAGATTGGAAAAAAGTCCATGGAAAGGTATGTCTTGAGACTGTGACTCGGACATTCCCTGCTAACTTGGTATTAAATGGAAGAAGGATAGGTCCGGCGCACCTTCTGATATAGCGAGTATGGTTTCGTATCTAGCTTCCAAAGAAGCTCGTTTTACTGTGACAGGTATCTCGCTTTCTCTAGTGGCCAACAATTGAAGCCCTGAACATCGAAAGGCCGTCTCAAATGTCATGTACCATTACTACGAAACACTCATATTCCTGAGTTTCCAGATGTCAGGTTCATGGTACAAATAAAAAATAGGGATGCGCACGAAGTCTGTATTAGTTCGGTAGCACATAGCCAGGCTTCTATCATCTCACGTACGCCTCCCTCGAACTTCGACTCATCGATGCCACCGGTACAGATCAAGGACGCGTAGTGCAGCGCTTGGCGCCAGAATCAGCACACCCTTTCCGCCAATTAATTGCGGCAAGGATTGTATTGAACCGAGGCCAATCAGCAAAGGGCGAATCCTGGTATCGTGGCGCAGCAGTCCAATATATATACAGCCTGGTCCTCGTGTGGCGTCATGCGCGGACACGGCCCAAGAGAAGCATGTCCGCGGTGCGTCCTTTTTGTACCCAGATATTACGGAATTCATCTCATTTTCATTTACTAGCAGTGATGCGAGCATCCGTTTTGAATTCTTGGTCTCCGGTTTCATTAACATATATGTGTGGTCCCAGGTATAAGAATCGTCTTCATATTCTTCCCCCGCACTCATATGTTTTGCTCAGGAAAGTATATACAACACCATTGTCCTGTTGTACCCTGCAGTATTGGACCCATGGCTTGCGGTGATGCTGTGATGCCTTCCCGACGAGGAATGCTGGTGCCTTACTCGGGTCCACTATCCCGCCTTCGTCTCAGTTGATCCCCTTATTACTTCGCCTGGCGAGGCTAGACTCGAAGAGTATAACAGCGTTTCCGCGTCTCGCATCTCAACATGTGTCCTACTACCCTTCAGAATCACATACGCGCGTCCACGAGTTGTCTCCGCATCCATGGTTTTCCATGTAATCTCTTGTCAAACTCTACACACATATTCCTGTTAAGGAACCTCGTCGCGGGGGGTTACGGCGTGGTGGCTGTGCCGCAGTAACAAATCGCCGTGCGAAGGCGATTCTGATACAATAGAATACTCGGTGTCCGTTGTGCACGGTCATCTCGAGGTATTCAAATACCAATACACGCCTTCTACATGCATCTCGACCCTATCATCGGTGATCCCCTCGGAAAAGAGGATATATTATAACTCTTCTCCGTTTTCTTACTCCTAGTTGAACCCCCACCATCATGGCGAGGGCGGTCAAGATCTCGCCTTCAACTCAGTCCTTCGCGTCCGATCGCAAACAACAGCATGACGCGTCTCCTGTTCCTCCTGTTCCTCCTGTTCCTCCACTGAAGGCAAGGCCCCCACCGTCTCTGTGGTCGTACCTTCCCACATGGGTTTCGAAGAACCTACGCTCGAAGAGGTCGTTGAAGATATTGTTCAGATCATGTGTAGCTTGTTGGCTGGCGTATGTGATCATGCTCCCGAATGCGTCGCTGAGAACGCTTGGTACAGCGTACGTCGATGACTCATCCTATTTTGTTCCCGTATAACTCACGTCATCACAAGTGGATTCTTTGGGCTGCTAACAAGTTTGTTTGTGCCAGCCTACATACCTGTACAGCTCTTTTTCTTTGTGAGTGGCTCGTTACTCGCTATGGCCCCTCATTTTATATCCGGCAGATTATGACCACCGTTGAGGTCGGGCTTCTCTTGGGATGGGGTATTGGTGCAGCTGCCATGCGTGCGGCCAACGAATCTAGGGATCCATCTGTCCTACAAGCATCGATGGCCGTTCTGAATGCAAGGTTCGCACTAAGCTTACTATCAGCTATCACTATTTGAATGACTGTCGTATAGCATAGCAGCTAATCCGGCCTTTCAAGCCAATCCTACGCTAGCAACGACCACCGCGATCTACCACGGAGTCTTTCTGGACACTCGGTGAGCCATGTATCTTTTGATGTAAACCGGTGGTTCATCTCCTTTGCAGCGCTTCAGTGGTGTATGGATGCTTTTTGGGGCTTGGAGCTTTCATAATGGGTCTTTTCCGGGCCTACGCACCAACTCTGATATTCCTTAGCATCTTTGGAACTATTGCAAGTACGCCTTCACTTCTCTCTTTTCTTTTATCTTCTGACACATGTTGCTTGCACTCCAGTGGATATTTTTGCTGTGAGCCACCTACCCCTGAGCATGACAGAGGAAGTTGACTTAATCTCAGACCTACGGACCTCTATTTCCAACCGCTCACTATCACTTAATGAACTCTATGGCCATCTCAGTTTCATGCTATATGGCTATTGCGATTTTGACGACCATATTTATCTTCCCCGAAAGCATGAATCACTCACTTATTAACGACGTATTGGAACAACTAGACCGCTTGAAAGATATGGTGGAGACTCAGGACGAAGTGTTGCGTACACCGCCAGAGCACCTAGTTTCTGAACAGTCACCTTTGATCAAGGAGACCAAAGTCGCGAGAGCCACAATCGTACTCTCTCAGCAACAGCGTAAGCATTCTTTATTCGTTAAATCGGAAATACTCACTTGACGACAGTTATGGCTACGTCCCGATTTATCCACTTGGAATTCAGTCACGGAAGATGGAATGGCGATGATGTGCTAGATCTGTTGGAACCGCTCCTTACCCTAGTCACTCAAGTTGGTCAGTATCTCCCAGTTAGCTGTCCCTGGCATCCGGCTCACCCATCCTTCTTCCTAGCCGGTCTCCAGAGCTTCTCTCAGCTCATCTGCATGTCCCAGCATCTGTTTGAGCGTTTCCGTTCGGATTCTACCACCACGATTCCTGATACTAGCGACGGCTATCTTCTCCGGCGATATCACGAGCGTAACGAGACTATCGAAGCGGAGCACAAGGTCCACGTATCTGAGGTCCTCCCCATCATCGACCGCTCTACGGGTCCTCTCCGACAAGCCATCTCGAATGGCATCGAGACGACCAAACGCTCTCTGAACCATATCAATCAGTGTCGGTGGAGTCGTAACGCGGATATGGACGCTCAGATGCGAGTGGGGCTGGATAAAGCTATCGAAGAACTCCAGTCCTCCCTTGGTGAATTCAAGAAGACCAACAGACTTGCTCTGATCAACCCTTTCAGGCCCATCCTCAATAACCGCGAGCTCACCCAAGGGAGCCAGACCCTGCCACTACGTTCGTTGTATGTATCGTATGTGTTTGCGACGACGATGATCAACGTAGGCGAGGCATCCCTGGGTTTGATGACGCTTGTGAGTGATACCATGGAGAAAAGGAAGGCGAACCGGTTGTGGGCGCCCAAGGGGCTGAGAAAGCTGTGGAAGATCCTTTCAGCGAGAGGTGATCAGACAAATGCGGTGCTTGGGGACGACGTTTCGCCCCATGCTACCGGTCGGCATGTGGAGGAGCACGAGGTGGACCATCGTACGTGAAATGCAGGTTCTTCTAATTTATGCTTTGGGTATTGATGATATCTCTGTAGGACGCGACCCGGATAGCCGGCCGCCGACCAATGCTTTCCAGAGAGTCATGCATCGTATCTCTGCTGTATATCGCTGGACGCTGACTCCGGAAGCTATCGTGCGTTTTATCTAATGCTTCTTTTGCTAATGACTCACTTCTGCTGCAGTTTGCCTTCAAATATATATTCATTTCTATCGCTCTTTGGATTCCTTGTGTGGTGCGGTCTTCTGCATGTATGTCTAACCGCTGACCTTTCGTTTAACGACTAATCTTTATATTTTGATAGTCTTTTTCTACAGAGAGAAAGGCATCTGGTACCGTTTGTTTTCTTGTATTTCTTTTTATAAATTGATTCTTATCACGTAGGGCGCTTATCATGGCTCAAACAGTGATCAATCTGTATGCTGCGGATCAGATATTCAAGTGGGTGGTCTTGTTTTGTTTTTTTTTTTCCTGCCTCTCTCACCAGTGAACCTCTATAGCCTGGTAACCCGCTTGATTGGTACTTTTGGTGGGCTCGTCGCTGGTCTTCTCGCCTGGTATCTCGGTGAGTTACTCTTAAAGCGAAGAGAGTAATCCGTCGTTCTCATCGTTAACATACACATAGGCAATGCTAATTCACACGGAAGTGTCTACGGATCTGCTGCAGCAGTGGGCTTCGTACTCATCCCTATAGTCTTTGTTCGCCTTTTCAGTCCCGTCAAATATCTTCAGGGAGTCGTTCTAGGATGTGTGAGTACACGTGCTTTCATCCAAAACGTGTAAAAGTCATGCTATGTTTTATTAGGCAACCTTCGCCCTTGTGGTTGGATATTCGTGGATAGACGGGCATTTGACCCAATTGGCTACTCCTGGTACGTCTACTGTTCTGATGTTCTACGATGTGGATCGGCCAACTTCGTGACAGGTCAAGGTTGGTCCGTTGCTTGGAGGCGCTGGGTGTTGGTTGTCATTGGTAAGCTTTCAACCACAACTTTTTCCCCTCCCCGTCAGATTTTCTTTTCAGGTTCCGGCGCATCTTTCGTTGTTATGATGCTTCCCCCTACTTCTGGACGAAAGGCCGTACGTCTACGGAATGCGTCATCGATATCATCACTGTCGAATCTTTACGGACACCTCATATCAACGTGGATATCTGAGGTCGGGCCTGACGAAGAAAAGGTCGAACGGGGTGAAGAGCAAGCCAAGACAAGGTGGGTGAAAGAGTTCCGTGAGAAGGTTATGGGAGCTTCGTCGGAAATGCGCACGATACGGGAGTTGACTGAGCTAGCGATGTGGGAGGGGAGTTTGCGCGGCAAGTGGCCGAAGGAGGAGTACGTACAACTAGTGGAGGTGCAGATTGAGATGGTCTCGAGTTTGTGGCAGGTACGTAGTATCTTTTGAGTTCCTATCAGTCAAGCTGACTTGATCTTCATCGATTAGCTCGGAGCCGCGCTTATGCAGCTTGACGACGCTTGGCGGGTGACTTTCCTCCATCATACGGGCGTGCTGAATCCCAACTTTGTGCGCTACATTCTCTTCTTAGGCGTGCAGGTACTGAATGTCAGATCTTAGATTTCGGACGTCATGGGCCTTTTTTCGCTTGTATCACAATCTTTGCGCACTGCTGAGCCGATGCATCAAGTTCTCCCAGAGACACTCCTGGAGAAGCTGTTCTATCACCAGAGCAACTATGCGATCAGGGACTCGCTGACGCTAGAGTCTGCCACCTCGTTGGACTATATGTATTACGCCGCCGGTGTGGTTGCGGTGTATCAGCTCTTGCATGTGAGTTATGATCTTGTTCTGACCAAGAGTCTGGTATGCTGATTACTACGCGATGTGGCAGTCTCTTGATGAACTTCACCGCATAACGAAGACACTTTGCGGAGAGGTACCCTTGAGAGGATTTACGAGGTGGAAGGCTGAGTTCGAGCAGTCTAGGACGGAGATTCGTGCGGCATAGGCGGTTGGTTAGTTCGTTGGTTATCTTAGTTGCTTTCTAATGTAATAGGACATTGCCCATTTTAAGACATCTTATGAGGCATGACAAAGACGCGCTCCAAGCGTCGACTACTGTCGGTAGCACAGACAAAGAAAAGGACCGGTTCGGTGTAGCGTGTGTCTACACTTCCTCGAAACAGTTTCGTTGACTTGTTTCATACATCAGTGGCGTTTTTAAGACTTCGTCTTACCCTCTTTGGGTGGATCTCAAAACATTGTATGAAGCGGCATTTCGGCATGGAAGATTTCCGCGATTTCCTCCAAAAAGCGCTGTGGTCCGTGCACGTTGACGGATTCATATATAAACCAGCATCCGGTCCCGTGATTTTTCATCTCTTGTGCTAGGGTTTACTGTCACCTATGAGGTCTTTACCGAGGTACAGTTATTTTGCTGATTGCAAATTATACATCCGAACCCGTCTATTTGCTTCGGCTTATAGCAATTTTTGGAAACCTCCACTTCTTTTTTCATTTCTTCTGTGAAGATGTGACGGTGCATCTGAGAAGGAATGAAAGTTAGTTCATTGTTTATAGTTAGACTATCTTTTTTGAGCCAGTGCAATATGTATTTTTGGTATATGTGACATCACAACTATCTCCACTGTGAAATTTGAAGTGATGCTTGAAGTTGTACTGTGTTAAGTATGTGATGCCGAGAGGAAAGGATGATTGACTGTCTATGTTTCCCTGTGAGTAGATATCAACCAGAATAAAGCTGATAAAATATGTCCCCCTCAGTCCTCCTCTACTCTCACATTTACACATTGGACTTTCCTGTTCACACTGATATGACACTCCTAGTATAAAGGTATGACCCTGCAGTCATTGTTAAAGTTCCTCTGACATGATGTCCTGGACTCCCGGGCCTGTCAAATCCCTGAGACATTTGGGGTATCTCTAACCCCCAGAATGACTATAAATTTAATTTGCAGATTTGGAACTACAAACCATCCACGAAAAGCACTTAACCATCAGAACCGAGTATATGTGACTAAGTAGCTGGTTCCGGAGTTGCTGTATATCTGCTACATATCTGCTTCCATCGTCATCACAACCATGAAGCGGAGGCGTTCGGACCGGCAACACCCATATACTCTAAATCTTCTTTTTTGCCAAGGATTCCAAGGGGTGATCTTTTTGGGAACATTAGACTTTCTCTATGGTCGACGGTTGGCACGCCTCGATTTTGTAAGGACAATATTACTGGGTCAGTGCTCTCTCGTTAGCACCTTCATTAATGTTATGGCGACCACGTAATCTGTCATTGACCAAGTGGCAGTAAGAGTGATATCGATGATCTGGTACGCTGGCCCAGATATCGGCTGTCGCACCTGACACTCATTTCCCTGGGATTAGCCTCGACCGGACCTGAATTTAATTATGTCGCGCCCCTTTGAAGATATTGCGGAAGCTAATATGTACGACCTAGTATTTTTGGAAAGACTACAGAACTCCGCGAGGATAAAACAAGTACTTGCAATGTGCATCGAACCGACTTGTATTCTGTATGACCACCTTCCGTCCCAGGATCCCGTATACTGATTGGTTGAGACGTCTGCCTACGAAAGCAGACCAGCGTATATCACCTGCACATATGAAACGCTCCCGACCCATACATTAATCTCCACTGCACGGAAGCACACTCATATTGATGAACAGCACGCTCTAGTCGTTAATTTCGATCCCATTGGGTATGGCTCATGCTATATCTGCATCCACGAGGTTCGCGGAGTATGTCATATCGAACTCCCTCCTTCGAGCAGCACCTTGGCTATCGATTATCGGCCCCGGGGTTAGGCCGAAGCTGCCTCTAGTCATCGTCGCGTGCTTGTCTGCCTGCGCTGCTTCACGTCAGACATTGTCTTCTTCTAGCCGGCACGGACCGGCGAAAGTAGCCAAGTGAAGGAGTACTTGCTTGGAATTTTTGTAAGTAGATTGAGAAAGATGTACTTATAGATTGTTTATACGCGCCTTAGGAGTTTGAAGATGAACGACGAGAAATTGAACAGACTGCTCGACAAAACGTCGACGTTCCTATTTTTCCATGGTGTACGAATAACGTTGGCTAGGCGAGTCATTCATTTGCCATTTGCCACTAAGTATATCACTTCCTCCTGCGGAAAGACAAATGCTTAGAATTCGTTGTCTTCTTTGATGTTTTTCTTGACCAAACTGGTGCTGGGTTTTCCTATTGCGCTGTTGGTTTGGCATTCCATTGTCTGCTTCGTTTTCGTACAGCTTTGGAGGTTCCATCCGCAGAGCTTTGCGCAGTTTATTCCACTCCGATCCACTCTACGATGAGCGGATGACCTACTCAGTGACGTGAGTCGTAGTGGAGAAGATGCATGCTCTCGACACGACACCTAGGCATGCTATTAATTACCGCATTTCTGAGAGTTTATCAAGGGAGTAGCTCCACTGAACGCTATCCGTATAACCATCAATGTCCAATATCCTCCAAGCTCTATCCACCGAACGAAGGCAACGCGTTGAGCAAGGGGGAGCTCCCAAGTTCAACGAGCCAGAGTGCGGCGACCTTCCCATCCAGACTCGCATTGATATATGGAAGGCTGGAGAGGTGTATATGCCGACCAAGCAATATGCACTTCTTGGCTACTGCACCATGTATTTTGACGACTCCAAGTACGGTTTGGGCGTCACCTGTACTTGGGAGTGTATCAAAGCTCGTGAGTAGCTCGGGTTTTTTCTCTACATTCGTACTAAGGCTTGGTACGCACAGACGTTTCGGACGAGAACAACAAGGTTTGAGTCATCTTTTGAGCAAGGATTAACTCGGTGTTCATGCTTTTCAATCAATAGCCACATAGGGACCAGAGCAACGAGTGGTGGAAACTCTGTCGCGCGCCGAAGCGAACTTCCATCTAGGTAGGCTTCAGGTTATGCACCGCGACCGTGACACTGATATTAAACTCATAGATGTCGAGCCTGGGCCTGATCGTCATCCTTCTGTCACTTGGTTGTCGGCTTATCTAGTAGATACGCATTTAGCCTTCGCGTACTTCTGCTCGTGATGTGACTTCTGTTGTTCTGAGAATCATATACTTCTTGGCATTCACGCGTTGTCCGCTGTACTTTCCCAAAGCCATCACAGACTTCCTTCGGCATCGCCAGAATTAAAAAAGTTTTCCATATATGACTCGCTCACATAGGAATAGGAGGTCAAAGCTACTTGAGGAAGGACGCCATACCGGCATCAGCTCACTTGCTCGCTTGATTTTGACAGGACACAAGTGCTTGACGGTCATATCTATTATTTTTATGCTTCCAAATGACCAGATCTATCGAATCTCTCATGCTTGCGACGAATGTTAGAATAAAGTCACCACAAATGTCCCTGGCCGTCGGCTTCAATGCACGATCGTTATCTTTACAAAGATCCTTTCGATCTTCAAGCCGCACATTTGATATTGTACAATTAGACCAGGGGAGGCCTCCGTCTAGAGCGAATCATTTCAAAGGATAACTCGAAGTCAAAAGATTTGAAGACTTACTGAGGAAGGTCTGACATATTTCATGGACGGAACTGAGCGGAGGGAATGACCAACTCTGGTCTCCAGCAACAAGGATGCGATGAATATGTAGCTGTAACCACTGGTTTTAAGCCAGAAATGCCACAGTCCTGATTGGTCTACTGAACTCGGAGACGTTGGTTAAATATAGAGGGAGTTTTTCAATATACTAAGGTCTAGGGACTATCGTGCACCTCACGAAAATATCAAGACCAGCAATGAAGCGTTTTCAGTTTGACGTGGAGTGAAGTCGCGCCAAGAACCTGGAAACCATAGAGAAAAAAAAAACAGACGCTCTTCGGCATCACTATATTCATATTCTAGAATCCTAGAATATCGAAACGATAACTTGGCGAATTATAGGGCCTGAATTGCATACGCAGAGTCATAAGGTTTGTGGAACGGTCGAGGGGGGAGTTTGGCGAGAAAGCATTGGCCTAACATCATATCCTGGGAGACATACCAGCTACTATCTTCCAGAACCAAGTACAGCACAACGCATAACAGTGACTTGTGAACTGAACACTTTTGGAAATGTGTAACGGGTAACGGGTTCTTATGTCCCTAAGAAGGAAACTAACCAGAGTCACATTAGCGTGCTACGGTACCGAACACTGTCTGGCCCAAACTAGCTTCAGAGGTGTGATTAATGTATACTAACTTCTAGGGGATATTGAAAATTTTGTGGATACTTTATTTGAGGAAAAAGACGATGTGTGGTGGATGGGACAAAAAAAATTTTTCGGTGTTCCAGGTGTAACGCGTAACACCCTGTGAACACTTATCGTAATTATGCAGTAGTAGGCCCCAAGATAAGCCGGAAAGTAACAGCGTTCGACGTGATCGGCTACTGTAATTCCAAATCCGTAGGTGTACTTTTAGAACCAGATCCTAAAGCTGTTCCTCGAAGGCGCCATCCGACAGTGTCTGATCCCTAGGAGCCTAAGCAGTAGTCAAAGGGTAACTGTCTGAAGGTAAAGAGCCAGAGATATGAGTCTGCGGCAAGTCCTAAGCAAAGATACAAAAGAGATATATTCTCTTCCTCAAGCAAGGCTTGATTATTTAATTTACCGTGACAATGTCTGTGACAACTCCAAAGCGAGAATTCTGGAAGTGCAGATCTTGAGTGCGCACGCCACAGCCACGTGGGGGCGCGATTGGCATGGCTTAAGTAATCGCACCTTTGTGCGGTACCCTCGCGGACCACAGCATTTTACCACCTTTCCGCCGCCTTTCCCTCGCATTTCTCCTTCATATCCAGCCTGAACATCTAGAAATGACTTTCCTCGCATAATATCTTGATTTCCTCACTAGCGATGTTCAATGACAACCAGAAAGCCGACCAGATTGCGTTGCACTTCTATACCAAGCTATTTTACGTCGTCAGCGATGCTAGAACGACGGCTGAGTCGCGACTGCAGTTAAAGGTTGACAAATGGGTGCGTCGGAAATGTCCGTATATCACTGCAGAATACTGACAAGGACGTAGTTCAATCTGGAGACATACGACTCTGATATGTTTCCAAAGGAAATTCGCGACAAGTACAAGTCAGTGTCAACGTCTCCACCACCACCACCACTGGAAATCCAGGTCCTTCTCTCTGTACCAGAGCTTAGCAGCAATCAGGTCCTCGTTTACTTGTCGCCGGATTCATCCAGGTTGCAGATAAAGCCGACACCAAAGTATATTCTGCTCGAGAGCTGGGTCCTTGCCTTCAATAATCGCCGTATCAGTGAGGAGGATGGTTCTGACGTCGCGCTGTCCACGGTGTACAAGCATGGCATACCACTCTTTCGCAGCCTGTACAGTCTGCTGCGTATCCTCCCCGCATGGAAACTCTGCAAGCGGCTCCGGAGACGCGGGGCAGGCAATGGGAACCTCAATATCCAATTGCGGGTACGAACACAGGCGCTGGGTGATTCCGGCCTCATTCTAGGCTTCGGTATGTCCTTTACATTTCACGCCAAGTACTGATCTCATCCTTTATTATCAGATGCCTCGCCGGCGACAGGAGCTTCCCCTCTTCCCAGCAAGACGCACGTGTTCGTGCCTGTATCTCACCCCATGGGTACGCTCTCGCTGTCCGCGACGTATCTGACGATGCCTCATTTCCGGGTGGACGACTTGGAATCCCTCCTCTCGTCGCGTTTTCTCTCCGAAGGTCCAGAATTTGTGCCAACACTGTCCAAGAATCTTCAGCGAGACTCAATAACAGGCTCGCCAGGTAGCAGCCTTCCCATCCGGACTTCCCTTCCTAGATCTCCACCAATAAGTATTTCCATTGCAGACCGATTTGTCTTGCCTTCCTCCTCGCGGCCGCAATCATTAATTAGTGGCAGTCCGAGAAACGTACCTCTACCCCCCGGTTCCACATCTGGATCGTTGACCGATAACAGCAGCCGACCGCCTTCTGGACTCTCCTTGGCAGCGCGTTTGCGAAGGGAGAGCACCGGTCGAAGCGGCTCCGCAGATCTACCATCAGCTCCCCTTGCTATTCGCCGTCCAAATATTAACCCCGTGCACCCGTTCAAGAGCAACACATTAGTATCCGCATCGCCTTCAGGCGGCAGCCTTGGGGGGAGTAGTGCCTCGTTTGGAGGTGGTGTCGCAGGATCGCTATCTTCTGTAGGCATAGCAAACTTGCCGGCCCTAGGTCCTACGCGATCTCCAACGATGAACCGGGCACCGGCTCCTTTATCTCCGATAGGCCTTGCAAGCCGGCCTTCACCCCCTTTTGCACCTTCGAGCCTGCGGAGCGAGGAATCGGATAGCCCGAAACCACCACTTATACCTCCCAGGAAGCGTTACTCAAGCAGCTTCGGCCATCGATACGCGCCATCTCTGGGTGCAGGAAGCGATGGCAGCGGCAGCGCGAACGAGAAAGTCGGGAGCGCGTCTTTCCTGAGCACCAATACGGATGACGATGAGATTTCGACATTTGTGCAGGATATCGATGCGAGGAAACCGCTGAGCGGGAGGCACAGGCTGCACTCGCAGTCTCCACGACAGGCATTTCCGGTGCTGCCGCCGCCACAGAAGGAAGAGGGCGGGCTGCTGCTAAAGCAGGAGGCCATCTCACCGCCTGGCGCTATGCTGACTAGTGAGGGGGAAGTGGATGAGAAGCTTCGAAAGATGAACGAAGCATTCCTTGCGAGTTTGGAAGGCCTAGGAGGGATTGAGGGGAACATCCGGAGGAAGACGAGTGATAGCCCCGAAAGCCGTGGGAGGGGGAGTCCCATCGGGCTTGGGATGGGGGGATTTGTGCGCCCGAGATACGGTTCAGCTACGAGCCAGGGGTCGGAGGAGGTGATTGGGAAATTGGAGTTTGATGATGACCGCAGGCGTGGGTGAGGCTCGTGCTGGACTTGTATATATATTCCTCTTTATGATCCCATGTGTAGCAAAGCATATGTCTCAATATCTATTTCATGTTTTTTTGTTTTATCTCATCACACGTATTACCAGTATCAATATCATCGATGTGGCGGCGAGGTCTCCACCTCTACGACCACATTTTTCACATTAGTTAAACGATAGGGCACCAAGGGAGTCTACATGTTTGCTGCAAGGAAACCGAATGTTTATGAGACCCCAGTGAACGGGCTTTGCCTGTTCGGTGTTCTGAATAAACTCTGTTCGTATCACTACCCCAAAGAAAGTCTAGTGTGGTTCATCACTGATCGGAGAACTGAGAAAATGATATAGTAATACAATAGCAGAACGAAGATACATCAATCACGCGAACCCAATTTTTTCTCCTATTTCATTTTAGCTCCCATACCAAAGTGCAGGGCTTACAACTAACGTACTTTTCAACTGTTTTGCAATAAAACCGGCGAGGTATTTGACCATATTTCCTGTCTCTTCGCCAACGGGCCGAATCCATTCTGGGGGTAACGAAAAGCCGTACTGGGGAATATCAGGAAAGCTGAATAAACTAACGATCAGAAAGCGCACATACCGTTCCTGTATCGCGTAGATGGACAGCATAAGAGTACTTTATCTGGGCACGGGCGTACATCCAGTCGACGATGTTCCCGGGGGCGCTGTATTTGGGTAAGAAGATGATCGCTTCATGCCTGTATGATTTAAAAACTTGCCGGTATAGAGACTCGCAGAGGGTCGCGATCTATATAACATGATAAGCTCCCGGAAAATCGCTCAGCAACGACGGACACACCTTAAATTTTGTGCCATGAGCGAGCTTCAACGCGTGCGCTGCGCCAGTCGCTGCTTCAATCTGATCCTCCGCGTCTTTCGGCACGCGTTCGCACGAGTACGAGTATGGAGACGAGACTACCCAAGCTCGCGGTAAGCAAAGAGAAAATTTGCAACCGTGTGTCAAGATGTACTCATTTGGCCATAGCTCCGCAAGTCGACAAACGCGAGAAGGTTGGGAAGGGTCGTGATATAGTTGGCGAGGTTGTTCACTTCTGGGGCTTCAAACGGTCGGTGACCCGGGAACCAATGCGAGCAAGGGTCAACAGGTGTTGCGGGGTTCTTGAAGTACATCGCATTGGCTTTCCATTTGTATCCCTGACAAAAAGTGTGAAGGAACGTAAATGAAAAGATGGGGAGAGGGAGGCGTACCCAATTCCTAGTAGCTAGTAAGCCTCCTGAGTCGAAGGAAAGGGACAGACGACACACCTGTTCATATCTAATCCAATACATTTTTCAGCAGGACCCATGACTTGACGGTTTTTATACCAGAAGCGGTCGCTCTCCCAGGTGAAGTCGTACCCATCAGGATTAGGAGCTGGGATGATGTAGAAATCCTATAACGACAAATCCGTGAGCCATGGCTATGAGAAGTACCCGAATAAAACTTGCGTAGGTACCCAGAAGCGGTGACAAGGAGTATTTCTCGGACGCCGTGGCGACCAGGGCATGAGCGATGTACAGTGCTGCAGCCGTAGCGACCCACTGGCAGACTTTAATAAGATGATAAACGAGATGGACTGAACATCACCCACCTCCCTAGCATGTTGAGCACCTGCAACGACGAACCCGAGCTTTTGCGAGGGATCCACCCCCTTTCGATATCCCGTCTTCTTCACTCCTGTGGATCCACTGGATATTTTCAGGCCCCGCATTTCTCTGCCCTCACCTGAATGGCCCAGGTGAATGACGCTCACCGTCGAAGGGTGTTCTGCTGCCAGTTGGTAGACAAAGTCGTCGATTTCGTACAGGGGATGGTACGCGGAGTGGAACGTCGTGTTTTCGAAGGAGGCGAGGTTCCATGGCTCGACCTGCCGTTGCTGATATGGATAGTAAATGGGCGAAGAGGTGCTTGGAATCGCGCGAAGAGCTTCTGGTAGGCCCGGCCCTGAGAGGGGGGTGTATATGTCGACGAGCTCAGGCGTCGCTTGCCAGATATCGACGTCGAATTGCTGCGAGCGAAAGATGCTGCAAAGTCCAGAACGGGCAGAAAGATAACGCACCTGGAGTTCATTGACTACCCTGCTCTCGTTGCGTAAAAATCTGTGAAGCGTGCCCAGGACGGGCGACGCGTTCAAGGGCACCTGGTCGTTCGCAACGGCATTGAGCGTCAATACGAGGAAAATTGAAGCATATTTCAGCAATGTCGGCGCCATGAAGGAAGGCTTCAGAGCCTTATCGGCGGCCGCAGAACGTGGGCCATATTTTTTGGTCATGAGACTGCCCGGAAGCTATATACTTACATTTCTCTGAATCCATTCGACTGCCTTATGTTATTCTTCCCCCCTCATTACGATCAAAGACTTTTTATCATGGATGCGTTTCTCGACATTTGATCGTAGACATATGGAGATTTATCATAACTTTGACGGCGAGCTTGTGCACAAAACTAGTACTGAAGGATACAGGTGTAGAAATAAAAAGAAGACCTACCTGGGTCGCAAGGAACCCCGGAATATACAACGAAGGTTCTCAACGAATTGCAAGTCTTACTTGTGTCCTACTATTCTTAATTGGAGATATTGAGGGGACGAACGTACAGTCATAAAGATAAAGATCTAATTTCATTGTATTTCTCTCTGTTTCTCGGAATTCGCACTACATTTGTTCAGTTATTTGCCGATTGTCACAGCATTCTCTGCTCGCATACATAAAAGGGACGCTTTTCATCGGCGGTTTTAGTTTTAGAAGCAAAAAGTGTCTTGCAAGATAAAGGCAATAGGTCTCAACGATAGTCGTGAATGCATCCTAACCAGTGAGAGGTCCTTGAGGACCATGAGTGACAATAATTAATTGCCGTAAGGATATCTTCAGGGACAGCCAGAAACATCGGTGTTATCAGTTACAACCGAGGATTTTGACCAGGCCTTCGTTATAGCAGACAATTGCGAGCATCCAGTGTGAGCGAGGTAGGTTCGGAGGCTAGGAGAAAACATTGGAAGCGGGATGCCAGTCACCACAAGTCTCTACGGACCATTTAGCGAGGTCATGAACTTGGACGGCGCGCGCCAGATAGCAATCGTAATGAAAGGTGCACGTTATAGTCCTCATGCAAATGTCAGATGAAGCACAAGAACAATATGAACCTCTACCATGCCAACTGGGGCTACACAGATGAAAGGCAATCACGACATCCTTTCGTGGAGCTGCGAGAGCCTCCGACAAAATCCAGGCAAACGAGAGCTCGACTCGGAGTACTCTGTACCGGTTTAAACAATGTTTGAAGTGACAAAATGCAGCAGACCAAGTGAGAACGTCACAAACTGAGGCTAAAGGAAGAGATTTATGCAAGTCAAAGACCACAACATGAAGGAGTCGGCTGTAATGAGACTCAATCATCGCTTCAAAAGCAAATTCGAACCACAGAGCTAGCCCTGACTCTTCAAGACTGCAATGTCATCTTCCCCCAAGAACAGACAAAAAGACATGCAAGGTAGTACTCCATAGGGAAATCAGTGTCATCGTTAGCCAGACCTCAGCGACATAGCTAGAACAATAAGAAATATTAGCACGTTCTATGCCTATGTCGAGCAAGTCTCGGTGCGACCGATTTGATACCTTCGGTAAGAAACGAGGGGCATTTAGGACCTCGGACGTGGCTGATATCTCCAAAGAAATGAAAGGCATGCAAGCGATGTTGATGGTAGTTGAAGCGTAAGATGCCAAAATAGTCACCCGTTCCGGCCCTTGATCCTGACGATTCATCATTACATGTCAAACGGTTACTACTGCAAGTGTTACGTCCCTCTCTCTAGGGCCTAGCCCTCTCTACCGTGGACCACATTACTTGTGAACGCGATAGTATTCTCAACAGCAGTCACGATGGAAAGCTGTAATTGAATTTTTTCCAAAATGTCTACCCTCGTTTTTCTTGCTCGTCCACGGGCCATCGTTTTCTCGCGAAAGATTTTACCGTCCCTGGAGGCTAAGCTCCTTCCGGGGGAAAATTCTTGACGTCTCAGGCGACATTGAGGGGCATGTGTTCTCTACTTAGTGTGGTGCCAAATAAATTGTCAAGAAGGGAGACGCGCGCTTCAAAACGCGCTTCCTATTCGCTGCTGCGGTCAATTCAATTGACCTTTGTACTTTGGGACTCCTGAACTTACGAAAGGCTGTTGTTTTCGCCAGAGCCTGTGTGCCTGGCATGGTTTACTTCCGTGTTGTCCCTTCCATCCTTTTTTCTCACCGAAAGACAAGGTTGTGATGCCCAATGCTGCAGTGGGACCATGTTGACCCTCGTTTGAAGGTTGGCGGGGATACCGGACCCAAGGACAAGTGACAAAGACCTAAGGTCCCCGCCGCCGCTCGTATAGTCCTTATAACTACTAGTTTTCCTCGGTCTTCCTCCAGTAATTCTTCGCCATCGATCCTTCTCTGCCTCTCTCTTCTTCCCGCTTTCATTCTAAATGTCTGACAGTGACAACTTCAACGACCGGTCATTGCAAGACGAGCAGGACTTCCTGGTGTTCGATTTTGATCCCGAACAAGAAGAGGAAGTTGTAGAGGAGGACTGGTTCGCTCGACGTTTAGACGATCTAGAGAGATCCTCATTGTCCAGTGTCAATGTCTCATGGGTAGACAATCCTTTGCGAGCAACCTCAGGGTATGAATGGGACCAGTCCGCGTCTCGGAATGGTTCTACCAGCATTCCCACCTCCGAGTATTATATGTCCGACGCTGGAAGTAGTAACGGATCAGAGGTATGCTTTGACTTTCTTTCTATTTTCCGCTGTAAGTTCGTGTCTGATGGTTTCTATTTCACGTTACTCTTAGGTACAATACGTGGATCAAGTACACGATGCTAGCTTCGAACCGTCGCCCGCCTCAGGGCAGTATCAATCATTGATAATGCCTGACATTACCTCTCAGCGACGTAACTCATTTCCATCCAATTACCGGGCACACCACAACCTGTATGGCCCTGAGACCAGTTCTGACGATGGAAGACCTGAGGCGAGGCGTCTTAGTTGGCAGGGCGGTTACAACTGGAATGAACAGTCGTCCGATGGTGCCCCGAGCCCTTACCATTCTTCGCGGCGGCCAAGCTATGAGAACTTGCCTCAGCTCGCTACAGGCTCGATGCCGATGCCGTATCCTACAGGTAGCCACATGGCCTATAGTCATTACAATTACAGTCATCCAAACATCACCCAGAGTTTACAACGTTGGCCGCCATTTAATAGTCCTGCTTCGTCGGAAGGGGGAATACCTCTTTTAAATCGAGCAGAAACCCCCGGGCTGTCGGTGAGTGTATCTCCCTATGCGTGCATGTTCAACGGGTGACAGTCATCTCACTGTTAGGCACAACTACAATCTGCGTTATTTTTTCATGACAATAACGATCCACCTTCTCATCCCGACGTCGTTTCGGACTTTGGTGTATACCCGTCTGGGACGCAGGTACCTGAAGGACACGCCCCTTTCAACAATCCTGAAGCTGGCCGCCCCTGCCCTGCATCTCATTCAGACGTAGCTGAAGGCTCCACTGCTAGCTCTCGGTTTATTGTCTATGTCCCCAATGACAACGCCGAGGCTGGTCCCTCCAGTTCCCCATACCGCGTGCTTCCACAGACCGACTCGGACTCTGATTTTCATTCCTTGGTTTCATGCCAATTATCGCGAATTTCTTCGAATGTCAAGTTCAGAGGAGAGCCGGGGCCCAAGTCAGTTGCTTGCAATTACTGTAGAATGAAGAAGAGTAAATGTTTAGATGGTCCTGGAGAGCGGTGCCGGTGAATTCTCAGTTTCATCTTATTTCAGCTGGTGCTTATCTTTTGGGTTAGGAGATGCACTATGCTCGGTATTGAGTGTACGTACTCAGAATCGAGGAGAGGGAAATATATAAGGAAATCTAAGAAGAAGAACAAGTAGTCCCTCTCTAATGATTTGTGCACATCTTTTGCATGAAACCTGTTTAACATACCTTGTTTATAAACTTCCTAACTATACTTAATTAGCAACTAATGACTGTAAATAAATACCCAACTCTTAAGTAGTTTTATCTATGTCCCTGTTAGGCATTCTGTCATGATCTTAGTGCCTAAATTGCAATGTGCCAATGCTTACAAAAGCCTGACAAAGCCTGACAAACTTGGCCTTGGCCATGGAGAAACCTTTGAGGTATTGCCCTATCCTCTTAGGTCCAATGCTGGTTCAGAGAGAATAGCAATGAGAGAATTCTAAGTGTATTGATGTCCCTATGTCTTTTATGCTAATGTACAGAATATTTCAGAGCCATAATAAAGTACAGGTGATTGGAGGATGAGGGAAATGAATAGGGTGAATCATAGGCACAGTATTCTGAGTCAAGGTAAAGTCATATAAGTACAGTACAAAGTAAGGACAAGTCATAATGAAAATAGGGAGTAGATGGAGGCAGATAAGGATGAGCCAGGAGGTTGGGCAGGGTGCATAGGCTTTAGAAGGAAATACAAACAAACTAGGGCACTTTGTAGGGAGATACAACAGTATCCCTCTCATTAAGACTTTTGCTCCTGCAAAAGAGAAATGTCAAGTGCAAGAATTGAGGTGTTGAGGGCAGAATTGAAGTCAAGTGCTGAATCAGAAAGGTGTGATAGAACAACTGATTGTGACAAGTGACAGTTATACAGCCCTTGTCCTCATTCTTTGATATGTGTCATGCTATTGTAAGTCTGCAGAAGCATACCAGAGTGAGGTGTCACTATTAGGGGGGTGATATCATCAGGGTTGTTCTCCATTGTAAAGATTCTGGAGAATGTAGCCATTTCTAGTCATCAACTGGTAAGTATTCTTGTCTGAAATGTCACAGATAATAAAAGGTCCATCCTAATAAGGATGGAGCTTTGACTGACATTTGCTCTGTCTCTTGACCAGGTCACCAATCACTAGGCCTTGTTCTAAGTATTCTTGCTCCCATTCCTTCACAATCTGTACAAGAAGCTTGTGTCCTTCTGCATTGGCCTCCTTTCTAAATTTCTCCAAGTTATGAACATATTCCAGGCAATGTTTCTGAAGGGCTTCAATCTCCTTGTCAGTAGGAGAAAGGCATACAATATTGTAGACCATGTCATGAGGGTAGACTGTGTCATGAGAGAGGTGGGGTTCATGGCCACAGAGCATATAGAGTAGGGAGTGATTGATGGAATGGTTGATATGGGTATTGTGGGCAAGGAAAGTGTCAGGCAAGTATTTGTCCCATTCATCCTGTCTATTGGGTGCTGTATAGTGAGCTAAGATCTGGATGCAGATATCATTAAACTTTTTGAGGCACCTATTAGTCTGTGAATGATATGGTGAGATATGGAGGTGATGAATCTTCATGTGTTGAAGGAAGTTTTAAACAATGTAAGACATGAACTCTTCTCCATTATCAGTGAGAATAGCTAATGGTGCACTCAGTAGAGATATGAGCAGCTGGAGCAGGGGTATCATGGATTCACCTGAGTGATGAGGTGGAGCTTTACCATAAGAGACATTGCAATAATCTCTCCTTGGAGAGCATGGTCATGGGGAATGTAGATTTGATTGTCATAGTAAATCAAGTCCTCTGATCTGGTCATGCTCCATTCATGATTGATGGAAGAGACAATCCATTGATTCCATAGTTCTGTTTGTCATATTGCACTCTTGATTTGCTCATGGATTTCCTCTTCTGTTGGCATAATCATAGTATGAAAGTGTTTCAGCTTTAAGATGATTACTCCATTGTTGTCCTCCTCTCTCTAGTTATGATCAGACCTATGACTCAACAGATCTGCCTTCTTGTTCACTGTTTCCACCTTATAATATATAGTGTATTGATACTACATGAGTTTGATAACCCAGCAGGCTTGCTATTGGTTGAGTTTCTGCAGTGATCAGGAGTAGCATAGGTTTTGATGATTGGTCCAGACCTTAAAGATGTGAATGGCACTGATCAGGTAATGTCTCCACTTGGATAATGCCTGCATGGTTGCCAGGAGTTCCTTGTTGTAAATCTTGTAGTTGCATTCAGTGGTGGTTAGTATGTTCAAGAGGAATGCAATGGGTCACCATTTTTCATTCTGCTCCTATTGCTTCCTCACTTGAGTCAGCTTTGACTCAGAACTTCCCCTTCTCTGTTGGTACTGCAAGTACCACACCCTCAGCTAATCATCTCTTCAGATCATTAAATGTAGACTGTTGGACTATCTCTCAGGTCCAGAGAGTGTTTTCTATGAGCTGGGTCATAAGATGGATGATCTTGCTGTAATCTTGGATAAATCAGCAGTAAAAGTTTGTGAATCTGAGAAAAGACTGTAATTCCTTCTTCTTGGTTGGCCTTGGCCACTCTGTCACTCCTATCACCTTGATGGAATCCATTCAGATACTTTCTTCACTGATAATCACCCTGAGGTACTTGGTCTCAAGTATCTCAAACTTGCACTTCTCAGCTTTGAGGAACAACTTGTGTTTCCTCATCAGCTCCAATACTTGGTGAACTAGGTGTTGGTGTTCATTTTGATCTTTTGACATGATCAGAATGTTGTTCAAATAGATCATGACTTTTTCTGTGGCAATGAGGTCTTTGAGGATGTCATTTATCATCTATTGGAAGGTTGCAGATGAATTAGTTAATCTGAAAAACATAACTGTAGGCTCAAAGAGTCTGCAGTTAGTTCAGAATATAGTCTTCCATTCATCTCCTTTCTTAATCTGCATGTTGTTGTATTCCCACTGAACATCAAGCTTGAAATAATACCAAGTACCACACAACTTGTCTATCAATTCAGAAATCAATAACAGAGGATAATGATTCTTGACTGTCATCTCATTGAGTTTTCAGTAATCCTGGACTAGTTGGAGTTTACCATCCTTTTTTTTGACAAAGATGAAGGGTGATGCCATGGAGGACTTTGACAGTCTGATCTGTCTGCTGATCAGATTTTTCTCCAGGAATTTATCTAGTTTGATTTGTTCTGGCAAACTGAAGTTATATACCTTGCAGTCAAGGTTAGTGCTAGTGTTAGAAATAAGTTTGATTGCATGATTCCAAGGCTTTGGCTCTGGTAGTTTGTCAAAGTTTTCTTTGGCAAACAGATTGCAAAAGTCTCATGCTTATTCAGACACTAATTCCTTAAAGGTCTTAGTCTCTTTTTTTTTGTTCACTCTTGCTGCCAAGTCATTAGCATAGTGCACTGCTCAGACATAGATCACATGATCTATATCCACAGTCAGTATTGTTTCTCCATCTTCCATCTCCTTATCTCAGCAGTTTTCTGGATCTTCATCAGACAACTCAAAAGGTATTTTGTGACATTGGCATTGAGCAAAGATGATCTGCCCAGTCTTCCAATTGATGAGCAGGTTGTGCTGAATAAGCCAGTCATGACTCAGGAAGATCTCCTTGAATCCCAGCTCAATCATAGCTAGGTTGATCTATTCTGAGTGATCTTTGATCATCAATCAGAGTTTGATGAACTCTGTGATTGATCTAGCTTGGTTCTTTGTCCCATCAACATTATATACCAGAATTAGGGCTGCAGTGGCTTGAGTAGAAAGATTGTACTTGATGATGAAAGCATGATTGATGGAACTTCCAGTACAGCCACTGTCAACTAGAGCTGTAATAGTATATGCAGATCAGATGGTCAGGGTTTTAATCTGGACTTTGATGATGAGATATTTTCCAGTAGTCTTTTGTTGCTGGATATACTTCTTGGGCCCCCTCAACTTGTCCAACCATTCCAGAGCTTGATTTTTTCCTGCCTTTCTTATTTCTTTGATTATTTTATCAATCACTTCTTTGGCTTGCATTCAGTGTACCCAATTCTTGAATACTGCCTTGGCTTCAGTCTCATCCTTGGCATTTTGGATAGCCTGCTAAGTCTATTCAGTGTTGAATGGCTTTAGCTAACCATTGGGAGTCTCTCTTTCTGTTTGACCTATAAGCAATTGAGTCTTGGATTTTTGCAATTTCTTTAGTGTGTTTGGAGTGATAGGATCAGGTATATTTGAATGTGCATGTAAATAAGTACCTGCAGGGCTAACATAAGTCTGACTAGTGGTATTCTAAGCCACACTATTAAGTCCTTTAGCCAATTGAGTGGAATCACTCACTTATCAGCTCTGTCTTTTACCTCTTCAACCTTTATGTTCTTTCCAAGTTCTTTCAGCCTGTCAGCTTCTTTCTGCAGCTTGACTATCTGCATGCAGATCTCCTTGTAGATTCACTTCTTTTTCAGGCAACTTCAGGACAGATGACTCTTCTCTCTGCAATTGAAGCACTTTTCTTTCTTCTTTAATCTGTCAACATCCATGAGCTTCTCTTATTCAGTGTAGGTAATCCCAGTGCCAGTCTTCTGGATGGAATAAAATAGTGTGGAAGTTGAAGAGGACATGTTAGACTTAGCAGAGGTTGGCATGTTGGTCTTTTCTTGATTGGGTTTTCTGTTGTTCTATCAGTAGGAATTCTCTGCCTTCTGTTAATACTACTTCTTGTTTATTATAATGATTTGCATCTTCCATTTCTTGTATCTCTTTGGGATATTGACACTGATGTCAGAGATTATCTTGTTATGAGAGAGAGGAACCCCATTCTTTAGATATTCCATTAGGCATTTATTGTCTTCAATATTGTTGATGAGTCCAGTCAGCTTGGCAAGCCACTTAAACTCATTGAAGTATTCACTGGCTATCTGTTCCTCTATCTATAGGTTCTTCATCTCCTTCTTATGAACTTCTTGGACTGCCAGGTCAATAAACTTGTCACACACTATCTGTTTAAATATCAGCCAGAACAGCAGTTGATGGTGCTCTTTGGTGGTGGAATAAAGATTATGGCTTTTTAAAATTCACCAGACTTTGGCCTTGTCCTCAAAGTAGAGGATGGTGAAAGCAATCCAGTAGATGTCAGCTGATAAGTATGTGGAGTATACTTCAAAATATTGTTCACAATCAATTAAAAAGTGATCAATATCATCAGAGTGCCCTTTAAAGGATTATGACTTTCATATAAGATCAGGTTTGCATTGTATAAGGACTGAATCATTGGCAAGTGGTCTCATTGGATTTAGGTATTCATTGAAGGGTGAAACTTTCTGGTGTGATCCAGAGAATGAATAAAGAGAGTGATCATCAGTGATTGGGCTCTCAGTGGGTTGGTTCAGCTTTCTGATGATCTTTTTATTGATGACTATAAACTGCTGTCTAATGGCATTGGGGTCATCTCCTTCAGTCTGGCCACTAGTCTCAGCTTTATCAGCAGAGAGTTATCCTTTCATTAGCTAGCTTTCTTTCAACTTTCATGGATATCTGGTCAGATTCTCAGCTTGTAAGGTTTGTGGTTGCCAGTAGTATATAAAGGCCATAGCAGCAGTTCAGATAGTTGGTGCTGGATAAACAGCTCACTTCGAAAGAATGAGTGGCATGTTTAGCATTGGTCAGATATTAAACCAGGATTGATAACCCAGGAGTTTGGCCAGAGAGTCTTTGGGATAGGCTCAGTTATAAAGGAAAATAGCTTGTTTTGTAGCACCATACTGTACAATGTCAATTTTTTCAATGTCTGATGCTGCTAAATACTCCTTTCCTAGTGGAATCATACTCCATTCTATATCTTGGGGAATTTCAATGAATCTCTCCTGATATATCCTCCTGAATTCTTTCTCTCTTTTCTGCTGTATCTCTTTTTCCAATAGTTCTTCATCTTTGGATTCGTAAAATTTCTCAGGCCAGTCAAAAAATGCCACATTCTGATCATTGTCTTCTGTGCTGTCCTCATTGTCTCTACTGTCCCCTTTGGAGGAGTCACCAGACAGATTGAAGATGGATGGTGTCTGGAGTCTCACCATCATGAGTGAGCTGTCCTTAGATGCTGGGTCTAAAAAACTTGTAATGATCTTGATAATATATTACTCAAATAATATAGAGGTGAACTCTAACATAGTTATGCAAGTGCAACATAGTATTAGTTTATCATATGTTTAAAGTCATATGTTAAGCAGATCTAATAACTGTAAGACTATACAGCAAGTATTACAAATTTTATAAGAGAACAAATTATATTTGAAATCAGAAAAATGTGAATTTGAGACTCTTAAGATAGAGTATCTTAGGCTCATCATCACAGAAGAGAGACTATGAATGGATCTGATAAAGACAGCAGAAGTATAAGAGTGGCTAATGTTTATAAAAAAAAGAGAGCTGCAGTTCTTCTTAGAATTTGCAAATTTCCATCAATGCTTTATTGAATGTTACAGCAAAGTATTCTTACCACTAATAGAACTCATTGAAAAATCTGAGTGAAAATAGAAAGATGCACAGAATCAGATGTTTCAAGAGATCAAATGCTGAATTTGCTGACTCTGTTCTTGCTATTCTAGTAGATGATAAAAAATTCAAGATAGAAGCTGATGCATTAGGAGGAACCCTTAGAGCCATTCTCAGTCAGGAACAGAATGAGCAGTGAAAGCTCATTGCACACTTATCTAAGACACTGTCTATTATAGAGTGTAACTACAAAATTTATGACAAAAAGTTGCTAACTATCATGGCCACTCTGGATAAGTGGTACCATTACTTGATGGATGCAAGACACAGCTTTAAAATCAGGACAGATCATTAGAATCTTTAGTATTTTAAGAAGCCACAAAATTTAAACTGCTGATAAGTGCACTAGATGACAGAGTTGGCTGAATACTATTTCAGCCTCCACTATAATCCAGACACTGCAAACAAGAAAGCCAACTTACTCAGTTAATGAGCAGACCATGACCAAGAGGTTAGTGATAATAAGAAGATTGTAGTATTCAAACTAAAATTATTCTATGCAAATGCCATGATCTTCTCTACTGCTTCTGAGGTCTTAAAAAGAATTTAACAAGAAAAGAAGTCAACTGAAGAGGTGGTATAGCTGGTGATCAACAAAAAATAGAAGGGATAGACTTTTGAGGAGAGTGTGTGCTATTTCTATAACAGACTGTATGTTCCTGCCAATAAGAAGCTGCACAGAGAGATTATAGCCATATACTATAATTACCTAATAGCAGGACACCCAGAAATTGTGAAGACTCAAAAACTGATTATGCATGACTACTAGTGGCTCAACCTTAGACAGTCAGTGAAAGGATACATTAGAGGATGCAAAACATATCAGGAAATGAAATCAAGTACTTAAAAGAGAGCAACATCATTATATCCTAACAAGATTTATTTAGACAAGTGGAAAGTGGTCTCTGTGGATATGATAGAGCTTCTCTCTGAGTTCAAAGAGTATAATACTATTTTAGCTATAGTAGTTTGATTTTCCAAAGAATTCATCTCCATCATAATAAATATGAACTTGAATGTAAAATGCTGAACATATCTCTTTTGAGATCATATATATGCTCATCATAGGCTTTCTGATAAGATCATCTCAGACTAAGATCCACAGTCTATCTTGCAGTTCATTAAAAAATTATACAAGTTGTTTGAAATCACTGAAAATCTCTCTATAATGTATTATCCACAGATAGACAGACAGATGAGGTGAGTAAACCAGGAGATTGAGAAATATCTTAGGATATTCATCAATCACTGATAGGATAACTGGGCAGAGTGGCTTCTTTTAGCAGACTTCAGCTCATTCTTCATAAACACTAGATAGAATATACTTGAACACCTTTTATGAAGAGATAATCAAGTACTCCAAATGAAGGACTTCATCACTAAAATAAAGAAAATTCACAATAAAGTGGAACAGGTATTAAACAAGGCAGCAGAAACAATGAGGAAATAGTATGATAAAAAGTCATTGCCAGTAAAGGAGTACCAATCAGGCAACTTGATCATGTTGGATATGAAGAACTTGAAGACAGACAGAGTGATGAAGAAATTGAACAATAAGTTCAGAAGCCTCTTTAAGATCATAAAGAAAATAGATGACAGAGCATACAAATTGTTCATTCTAAAAACCTAAAAAATCCATCCCATCTTCAATAAAAGTCTACTCAAGCCATTCTGACCAGCTGAGTTTTCTAACCAACAGATGCTACCACCATCTAAATCAGTGATCATCAATAATGAGAATAAATGTGATGAGAGCATTAGCATGGTCCAGTTTCTCTGAGATTATATATTGCATTGCTGTAGATTCCCACTTGTTTGTAGCTACAACTGCAATTATCACCAGCCATTCTCAATTCCTCATCTTAAACCTAGCAATATAGTTTCAACAAGATCAATATGATTCTTGATAATAAAATTTGCTATCAAAAGCAGTGATTTTTGGTCTATTTCAAGGGATACAGTAGTGAAGAAAACTGCTGGTATGCTGAGAAAAACTTTTTATATGTTAAAAGACTTATTGCAAAGTACTACATAGCACAGAACTTGTTTATGGCAATCAACTTTGTTCAGTTGAAACAACTAATATTTAATAAAATAAACTTTGTCAGAATCCAGAAGCTCTCTTTTGAACTCAAATAACAACTGTTTGAGATCAAAAAGCTGTACATATGAAAGAACATTGATAAAATCAAGGCAGAGATCTTTGTTAAGCAGAAATATTTCTTAGATAGGACAGATGACACTTTAATAGAGATTAATAGATGGAATGAGGCTTGTGCTCTGTTTCTAGGGCTTCTCTGAGCAATTAGAGATAATTGCCTTGAGAAGAGAATAATGTCATAATTTTTATTTCTAATTATGACTTTTAGCTCCTATTTGCAACTCACCAATACTTAGTAAGCTAATGCTTATAGAAGCCTGACATATCTTAATAATCTTGACTACAGTCTAGTCTCAGCTATAGAGGAACCTCATATCAGCTATACAGAATCACAGATAATGACATTATAGCTATATCCTATTTATTGACACATAATAAGCAGTCAGTATCAGCATGCTGACTAGTATGTTCCCATATTCTTTTTATAATAGGTGTTGTGGCTTGTGAAAAACTCACTATAATAACAGCATTGTAGAATAACAACAATATGAGTATATAACAATAGAATTATTGCAATAAAGACAAGGAGTAGTAGATACAGTAATAAAACAATAGTCACTGATAGGGCAAAAGGTTTCTTAGATAGTATTTGTTATGCTCAAGTTGCATGTGATCAGGACATGTGATAAACTGATACTATATCAAGTTTATACAGTCACATCAGAGTTTACTTGTATATATTTGTTTGATCAAATACTTCAAGGCCAATAAACAGTTGGCTCAAAATGAAGTGGTAGGAGAATAAACTTTAGCTCAAAGCTGAGTATCTACAGTGAGAGCTATACTACTTATATATTGTTTGGTGACTAAGTAAAAATATACCTACTAATTGTGCATTTCTATGCTACTATGCTCTTTGTCTTTGAGCATCACTACTGTCTACAAAAGAGTATTGTCTGTTATTAAGAGCATTGCCACTTTTTAGAGAACAATGACTGACTCTATCTGTTATAGTGACTAAGCATGTCTCATGGTCTTAGGTACTGAGCTAGATGCTCTGACTAAGCATAAATAGGGGTTAATCAGAAAAGAAAGGAAAAAAAAAAGAAAAAAAATTATAACATTACTCCCCTCTTAAAATCATCATTCTAATAGATCAGTTTAGGGAGAGTTCATAATCATATATAGCATTAGATGTGTTTATGTGTCATTTGTTAACCCATTAGTTAGATTCAGAGCTATAGCTCTTCTAACTCATTAGATAATTGATAGTTGTTCAGATTTCCCCTTTCTGTGCATGAACACTATGAAATTGATTAAGTTTTTGACCACAAACTCCATAGTGTTCATCATCATTAATTAGTTCAGAGTCAGGTGATGGTGAGCATTCTTGATCTGAAAAGGCAGATGCAATATAGAGTGTGAGGAGGGTTTCATTGAATACATCATAAATCTTTCATCTGATAGGAAGATGGAGTTTATAGACAGAGAGACCAATTTTAGCAAGGATTGAGAACAGTCTAATGCACTTGTCAGCTAGCTTTCATTTAGAATGAGGCAGATGAAGGTTAATCATGTTGAGCTATACCTTGTCATTTATGGAATACTGATAGGCTGAATGATAATATTTGTCATATTGTTTCTTTATAGCTGCTGCTGCTTTCTCAAGAGTGATACAGGTTTCATTGTGGATTTTGGACATAGTGTGAGTGAAGTCTGTAGATGTGAGAGTAGTAGTTTAGAAGCATTCAGTTTGGGTTATATACAGATGTCAGCTATGATTGATGAAGAATGAAATTTTTTCTGTTGCAGAGTGGACTCAGTTGTTATGTTGGAATGCAGCTAGTGTGAGCCACTCTATTCAGTCATCTTGATAATGATTGATAAATAAATACAGATATTTTTCAATCTTTTAGTTTACTTATTCTATCTGTCTATTTGTCTGAGGATGATATATTATTGAGGCATTGCTGCAAATGTTTAAAAGTCAATAGAGATTGTTGAGAAGCTTTGAGATAAATTGAGGGCCTTGATCAGAAATAACAATCTGGGGCATGCCATACTTGACATAGACTTTATCATGCAGGATTTTTGTCCATCCTTCTGATAATAGCTCTATTGAGCATATGATTAGTATAATAGCCTTAGAGAAGCAATCCACAATAACAATGATCATGTCATAGCTATTACAATCTAGTAAGCTGATAACTATGTCAATTGAGATATAAGTCTAAAGTTGTTACAGCACTTTATTTAGATGAAGTGAAGCCACATGCAGTTGAGTAGATGCCTTTCCCTATTGATATATTTTACATCTCTTCACATACCTCTCTATGTCTTGTCTCATTTTCAGCCACCAGTAGTCTCACAAAGCTAATTTCTTAGTTTTAGCAATCTCTGATATCCTATAGTTGCATGATTATGACTCATCACAATGATTTTCTCATGGAGTTAATGATATTGAAGTATATAGATCCTTCCATCATCACAAATTAGTCTGTCATCCTTGGTTATCTCTCATTCATGATTGAGAGATGAGGCTACTCATTAGTCCCATAAGCTGGTATTCTATATTGCACTTCTGATCTGTTCATAAATCTCCTTCTCTATTGGCATTATTATTGTCTGGAAGTGTTCAGGCTTTAACAATACTACTTCTTCATTGACATCACTTCTCTGGTCATAGTCTGCTCATTGACTAAGAAAATTGGCCTTTTTGTTTGCTGCCCTGGCTTTATGATGTAGAGTGTAGTCATACTCAGAGAGTTCTGTGATCCAGCATGCCTGTCATCAATTAAGCTTCTAGAGAAGTCAGAAGTATTGAAGATTTTGGTAATCAGTCCAGATTTCAAAGGTCTGGACTGCTTTAATCAGATAGTGACATCACTCTGCAAGAGCTAACATGATTACTAGTAGCTCCTTATCATAAATTTCATAGTTGCATTTTATCATTGTCAGTGCCTTGAAGAGGAAGACTACCAGTTACTATTTCCTGTCTTGTTTTTGAGAGAGCATCATGCTGATCACTTCTTCACTTGAGTCCATCTCCACTCTAAACCTCTCTTTCTGCATTGGGATTGCTAGGATCATGTCTTCTGTGAGTTGTCATTTGAGATCATTAAATGTGTCTTACTGAGATGGTCTCCCTAAAAAGGACTGCAGCTCCTTCTTTTTTATTGGTACTGGCCACTTGGTTACTCTAGCCATCTTGATTGAGTCTATACAAATACTTCCTTTGCTAATGATTACTCTAAAGTATTTTATCTCTAATACCTCAAACTCACACTTCTCTATCTTGAAGAAGAGCTTATGCTTTCTCATTAATTCAAGTATCTGTCAAATCAGTCACCAATATTCTTCTTGATTTTTGAACATAATGAGAATGTCATTGAGATAAATTGTGACTTTCTCAGTAGTGATGAGATCCTTGAATATATCATTTATCATTCATTGGAATGTTGCAGGTGAGTTCATGAGTCTAAAGAATATAACAGTCAGTTTGAACAGTCAGATTGGTTCAGAAAGCTGCCTTCCACTTGTTGCCCTCTTTGATCCTCACATTATTGTATCTCCATCAGACATTCAGCTTAGTGTAGTATTGCACTCCTCATAACTTGTCTATAAGTTCTGAAATAAGCAGAAGGGGATAACAATTTTTGATTGTCATCTCATTCAGTTTTCAATAGTCTTAGACAGGCCAGAGTTTTCCATTCTTCTTTTTGATAAAAAAGAAGGAAGAGGCCATAGGTGATTTAGAAAGTTAGATTCATCCACTAGAAAGATTCTCATCCAGAAACTTATCAAGTTCTTGCTGTTCCAGATTTCTGAAGAAATATATCTTGCAGTTTAGGTTAGTGTTCATATTCAGGATTAACTCAATTGCATGATCTCATGATTTCAGCTCTGGTAGTTCATCAAAACTTTCTTTGCTGAATAGATCTCAGTAGTCTCATGCTCATTCAGATACTATCTCCTTGAATGTCTTTTCTTCCTTTTCTATATTGGCTTTTGCTGCCAGATTGTTGGCATAGTGGATGGCCTGAATATGAAAAGCCTATTCTATGTTGATGGTGAGAATGGTTTCTCTGTCCTCTATCTCTTTATCTCACTGATCATCTGAGTTCTCATCAGATAACTCAAAAGAGATCTTGCAGCATCTGCACTGGGCAAAGGTGATTCTATCAGTCTTCCAGTTAATGAGTGAGTTATGACAAATAAGCCAGTCACAACTGAGGAAGACTTCCTTAGTTTCTAAATCAGTGATAGCCAAGTTGATCTGTTTTAAGTGATCTCTAATGGTTAGTCAGAGTTCAATAAACTTGGTTATCAAGCTGGCTTAATTCTTAGTCCCATCAGCATTATAGACCAGTATAGAGGCAGCTGTGATCTATGTGGGTAGACCATGCTTATTGACAAAGGCTTAATTAATCAAGCTTCCTGTGCAGCCACTGTTAATCAAGGCTGTTACTGCATGTATGAAGCAGAAAGTGAGTGTCTTAATCTGAGCTTTAGCAGTTAGATTCCATCCCAGGATCTTCTGTTATTGGATGTATTTTCTAGGTCCTCTGAGTATATCAAGCCACTCCAGTGCTCAGCATCTCTCAGCTTTCTTCATTTCTTCAATCATCTCATTAATTACTTCTTCAGTTCTAGTTTAGTGCACTCAGTTCTTAAGCACTGTTTTTGCTTCTTCTTTTGTCTTTGCATCCTTGATAGCATGCCAAGTCCATTCAGTGTCAAAGGGCTTGAGCCATCCAATGAGAGTCTCTCTCTGTTCAGCCTGAAGATGGTTGAGCTTTGAGTTTTAGCAATGTTATAGTTTTTTCATTTCTTTATTTATTTTAACCTCTATTCATGCTTAGTCAGAGTACCTATACTAGTGCCTAGGATCATGGGACCAGCTTAGTCATCACAACTGGCTGAGTCTGTCATTGTCTTCTGATACAATAACAACTTTTGATAATACACAATGATTCTTTTATAGATAGTAATGATAATCAAGGACAATAAGCACAAAGGCTTATACAGATACAATAGGTGGTATTATATTTATCTTGACTGACAAGTAGTATATAAATAGGCTAGCTCTCACTGATATAACTCTAGCTTTGAGCTAAAGTTTATTTATATTACTTCACTCTTGAGCTTTCTTGCAAAGGCCTTGAAGTATATTAGTCAATAAGATACAACAAGTAGACTCTAGCATAACTATATGAATATGATACAGCACTAGTTTATCATATGTTCTGATTATATGCAACTTAAGTCTAACAATTAGCTCAAAGCTTCTGCTTCTCTTTTCTTATGCATAATAAGTATAAAGAAAACTGAATGCCACCTGCATAGACAACAATCTCTGATTTGACTGATGACTTTTTCAAACTTCTAGCTTCTATCATTGGAATGCTACTCAGATTTCTCACTATTATCCAGCTTTGTCAAGAATACCAATCAGTTACCACTTGGATAGTCAGATACTATCAAGCATTCCAATAAGTACAACAAATTCTATGCAATATCATATTTAACCTCCTCTTCTACAACATTCCTGCCTCTGCCAGAGTCTCCTTTCAGCCCTCAGATAGACTCTTACCCAAAGCTGAGCCTAGCAGCTCACATTTGAGAGACATTCAGGAGGAAGAAAGATATTAGTATCTCTCTAGACTCTAATGAACAGATGACAGAAACCACAATCATTGTCTCACAGGACTCAGAAACTTATGGATCCTGTCTCCATCTCTAACTATGAAGATAAGAATCTCTCTAAGAACTTCTTTGACAACAAGCCATCTTCTGACTCTTCTATCATCCCAAGAGAACCTGACATTGGAGATCAGACTTGAAACTCCCTTAATGTCTTTCAGATAGCTTCAAGACCCCAAAGTGTTTTGTCAAACTCAGATCACAATTCACTCTATGTCACACCAGCTAAAAGCTCCACCTTGTTGATCCACACTGACTATGATAGTCATGGGGTCACCAACCTCTAATCAAATGATGAAGAGCCACATAAGCCCTGAGGAGAAAGTCTTACAGCTGGAATCAATTTGAGCAGAAGGCCTCATATCCAGCTTAGCACAAGAGAAAGCCCCCAACACTATAATCCAGAAATATTAGGCAATAGTGACAGTATTGCCATTCAGGAGGCCACCAAGATAGCTGACTGAGCTTTTACCTAGTATGAAGAAGAAATTTATGACTGACAGTAGTGATGAGAGCAGTGTCTCCATGAAGCCACCACATGGATATTTGCTTCTCTAATCTAGTATAGTCTTAAAACTCCAGACTCCTCCTTCAGAGAGTCTAACACTCTCCACCAGAAGTGAAACCAACCCCTGAGCAGGATCAGCTGAGGCTGTCACTGCCAGCAAGGTCTAGAGATACACTATACATCTCTCTCCTTCTGAAACTTCTAGCATCACTGACACTGGCATCATCTCTTTCCACACTGAATCCATACTTGATGCCTATAGGCTTCAAGTCTTCAGAAATGCTCATGTCTTTAACTACAGTCTCTAGTGATTTCTGGGAAGAAGAGTTGCTGTACTCTTTTTTAACCTCTGATATTATAGAAACTTCCATGTCTATCACTGAAAACTGGAGAAACACAGAGTGTGCAGTGGCCATTGAGAAGACATCAAGATTAGCACTGGCTGACCTGTCAACCAGTCTCCTCCTCAAACTATCAATAATAAAGTCAGGCCAAGTATGTGAGTTGACAACCAGTTTGTCAGCAACTGTCAAAGTCTCTACCCCATCCATCTATGACCAGCCTGGGAGCTTTTCTATCAAGGACAGCAAGGACAAGAAGAGTGATGAGGGTGAGAACAAGGAGAATAATAAAGAAGACCCCTTTATATTAGAAGAATTCATAAGATATACAAAGGATGATACAGATAAAGAAGCACTGGAGGAAGAAATACAATAAAATAGAGAAAAGGAGTACCAGGACTTGTATGAAGAGGGGGTAACATTCTTGTAGCAGGATGCTAAATGGTTAGTATTAAGCATAGGACAGAAGTATATTCATGCAGATACTTTAGAATAACAGGATATTTTACAATATTCCATCATTAAATATGCTATTTCCACTTATAACAGGAGACATTCAGAAGATCAACTTAGTGACTTGCTAAAATACAAGTCCAAGTTTGATATCCAACTAATGCTGTAGACTCCATTGGTCACTCTGAAGTGTGCCATTTACATGGCATCTTCTATTTGAACTATAACAAGCTGATACTCATACTTGACCCTCTCAGTTTGCACTTTAGTAACTCAGCTCTCCTGATTCTGACTCCAACTAATCATTTGATCTGTCAGATTCCAAAATCCATAGACTGGCAAAGAGAGCCAACTTCTTGGTGGACAATCACCTTCAGATGAAGCTGAGGGTAGTGGAAAAGAACCAGTCAAAGATGACTCTGAGGCAATTAAGCTCAGGTTCATAATCTGAAACAGAGTGATAATATGCAAGGAGGCAGTGCCCATGGGGAGTCCTATAGCTGATGACAATTCCCTCCATTTATTTTCCAGCTCATCAACTAAGTGACAGCATCTACTCTTCAATCAATAGCTAAATCTAATAGAGATCTTACCCAAAAACACTGCCATCTTGCAATGCTACCCTAATCTACTTAGAAAATTCTGCCCTTCAAGAGCACCTCTAATGACATCAATTGATTTTTAATTGATTGTGAACAGTATTTTAAAGTATACATCACTTTTCTTAGTACTGATATGAACTATGTCACCTTTGTCTTCTTATATCTTGAGGATAAGGCCAAAATATGGTGGATATTGATCTCTCTAAACTTCTTCTCTATGACCCATCAACACTACTGACTACTGTCATAGCTGGTCTTTAAGAAAATGCTCACTGACAAGTTCATTGATCCAGTGATCCAGAAGATTCACAAGTCAAAGATCAAGGAGTGCAAGATGAGTGACAAATCAGCAATAGAGTATTTTAATGAGTTAGAATGACTTGTCAAACTCACTGGAATTCAGAATAATATCAATAATGATGGACAGATGGTAGAGATGGTCAAGCAAGACATGCTGCCATCTTATAGCAAGATGATATTAGATATCAGGATGAACATTCTGAAGAGGTATAATGCCTGAAAAGAACAGGTCATCAAGATGTATAAGAAGAGGCAATAGCAGAAGGTGAAGCAATCCAACCTTCAGAAATACTGTGAGCCAAACCAACCACAGAACTCAAAATCTGGCAATCAGACTAGCCCCACTAAAACCATCATATTGTTGACCAGCACATCATCATATGGAATACAGAAGACTGGAATCAGAATCATGTACACTGGAATCAGGAAACCAATGGATATTGACCATCTCAAGAAAGAGAGAAAGTGTTTCAATTGTGGCCAGAAAGGCCACATGTCATAAGATTGCCTAATGAAGAAGCAAATGTGTGAAGACATTCAGATGCAAATCACCAAATTGCAGAAGGAGGAAGAAGGACTTAGTGCAGAAATAAAGATTAAAGAGGTAAAAGACAGGGCTAACCAGTGAGTGATTCCATTGAGTTGGCCAAGAAACAGAACAGTGTGTCACTAGTAGCTGCAGAATGAACTAATAGTACTTCTGTAGGTACTACTATGTCTAACTTATACAAACATTCAAATATACTCTAATCCTCTACTATCAAACACACACTATATGAATCACCAAAGGATAAGATTCAACTGCCTATGGGCTGAACAGAAGGAGAGACCCCCACCAAATGGCTTAAGCCATTCAAGACCAAATAGACATGGTGAGCTATCAAAGAAGCTCCAATGAAAGAAGCAGCCAAAGCAGTACTCAAGAATTGGATACACAAAACAAGGGCTGAAGAAGTAATTGACAAAATAGTCAAAAGAATAAGAAAGATAAAGAGGTGCCAAGCACTGGAGTGGCTTGATGAGCTCTGAGGATCTCAGAGATACATCAGGTGAACCAAGGCTTTGGGGTGGGACTTGACCACCAAGGTCCAAATCAAGATGCTTACCAACCAGTCCATATCTGCAGTGATGGCTTTAATCAACAGTGGCTGCACTGGCAGCTCCATTAATTGTGCTTTTGTCAACAAGCACAATTTACTAATCAGAGCTATGGTAGCTTCTATTCCCATATATAACACTGACAGAACCAAAAATCAAGCTGGCTCAATCATTGAATTTGTTGGGTTATGACTCACTATCAGCAATCATTCAGAGAGAATTGACTTAGTTGTCACAGATTTAGAAACCAAGAAGGTGTTCTTAGGTCATGACTGTTTGATTTGGCATAATCCTCTTGTCAACTGGAAAACTAAGAAAATCACCTTTGCATAGTGTAAATGTCAAAAAATCCTCTTTGAATTACCTGATGAAGATCCTGAAGACCAGTGGAATGAAAAAATAGAAGATAGCAAGACTATTCTTGGCATCAATCTGCAGCAGGCCCTTTATATTCAGATGATGCACCATGTGAATAATCTGACAGCCAAAGCTAATGCAAAAAAGAAAGAGAGAATGTTTGAGAAAATGATATCTGAGTGAACTCAGGACTACCAAGACCTGTTCAATAAGGAAAGTTTTGATGAGCTGCTGGAGCTGAAGCCATGGGATCATGCTATCAAACTTATTCCTAATGCTAATGTCAATCTTGACTGCAAGATCTACTCTCTCAGCAATTATGAACAACAAGAACTCAATAAGTTCTTGGATGAGAACCTTTCCAGTGGCAGATCTGACTCTCCAAATCTCTGATGGTCTAACCCTTCTTTGTCAAAAAGAAGGACAGCAAACTCTGATCCATCCAGGATTACCAGAAGTTAAATGAGATGATGATTAAAAATTGTTATTCTCTTCTGCTTATCTCTAAACTAATGGACAAGTTGTGAGGGGTGAGATATTACACCAAACTAGATGTCAGATGGGAGTACAATAATGTTTGTATCAAAGAGGGTGGTGAGTGGAAAGCTGCTTTTCAAACTAACCAAGGGCTCTTTGAGCCCAGTCATATTCTTCAGGCTCACAAACTCTCTGACAATCTTTCAGTGGATGATGAATAATATTTTCAAGAATCTCATCATCACTGAAAAGGTTACAATCTATCTGGATGACATCCTCATCATGTCTAAGGATCATACAGAGCATCAATGACTTGTTTGACAAGTACTTGCACTTATGCAAAAACATAAACTCTTTCTTAAAGCAGAAAAGTGTGAATTCAAGATGCTGGAGACAGAGTATCTTAGAGTGATTATCAGTGAGAGGACCATCAGAATGGATCCAATCAAGGTGGCAGGGATAACAGAGTGGCCAATGCCAATCAAGAAGAAGAAGTTGCAATCTTTTTTAGAATTCATAAACTTCTATCAGGAATTTATTTGGGATTATAGCAGGATTGTGTGACCAATGATGCAGTTGACTGGAAATGCCCTCTGGAACTGGAGGCCCTCTCAACAGTCCATCTTCAACAATCTAAAACAACAACTTGCAGAGAATGTTGTTCTCACTATTTCAATCCAGAAAGAGAAGTTCAAAGTCAAGGCCAATTTAAGTGAAGGCACTATTGAGGCAGTACTATCTCAGGAGCAAGAAGAAAAGTGGCAACCAGTAGCCTTTCTTTCTAAAGCCTTAACAGTAACTGAACAAAACTATGAGATCTATGACAAAGAGTTACTTGCCATAATGCTTGCTCTAGAAGAATGGTACTACTACTTGATTAGAGCAGTTCAGACCTTTGAAGTCTAGACTGATCATCAAAATCTCTGATATTTCCAACTTTCTCAAAAACTCAATTAGTGACAAACATGTTAGGTGACTGAACTCTCCCAATACAAGTACACTCTTTATCATAAAGCAGAAACTGCCAACAAAAAGACAGACCTACTTAGTTGATGAGCTGATCATGATCAAGAAGGTGATAACAATGAAGGAGTAGTGCTTCTGAAGTCTGAGCACTTCTAAGTGATGATTATACCTATAGAAAAGAAAATTCACAAAAGAATCAAAAGCATTATATGCAACAGCAGCAAGTGGGATCAGTGCATTATCCTGTCCCTTAATTATGAGTGAGAAATGACAAAAGAAGGAGAGTTGATCTGATATGATGGATGAATCTACATCCTGAGAGATCAACAGCTATATAGCAAAATTGTTGTCATATATCATGATCATGCAATGGCAGGACACTCAAGGATTGCCAAGACCAAAGAGTTGGTCTTATAGGAGTATTGATGGCCTAAACTAGGCTAAGACATTGAGTGGTATGTGAAGGAATGCAAGATCTGCCAGCAAAAGAAATCATTGACACAACTATAAGTGGCATCACTCCATCTGAATGAGGTTTCATAATCACCATAGATCTATATCTTAGTAAACATGATTATCAGGTTATCTAATTGCAATAGTTATAATGCAATCATAGTCATCATTGATTGCTTCTCAAAAGCAATCATTTCAATTGTCTGCTCAATAAAATTGACATCAGAAGGGTGGACTAAAATCTTGCATAATAAAGTCTATGCTAAATATAGCATGCCACAAGTTGTCATCTTGGACCAGACTGCAATTTATCTCTAAATTTCTTAATAACCTGTATTATCTTCTGAACATTTGACAAAATGCTTCCACTGCCTACTATCTACAGATAGATGGACAAATAGAATATGTTAATCAAGAGGTTAAAAAATACCTTTGTCTCTTCATTAATTATCAATAAGATGATTGGATCAAATAGCTTGCTCTTGCAGTCTTTTAACACAATAATCACATCCACTCCATTACAGAGAAAACCCCCTTCTTCATTAATTTGGCTGACATTCCAACATTTCTCATATTAAACATATTTATACTATGATCCCTGTATCATCTGACTTTGTATCTATCATGACAAAAATCCATGCCAAGACATGCATTGCTCTTAAAAAGATGGCTAACTCTATGAAAAAACAATATGACAGACACCACTCCTCTGTCCATGAATTTCATATCAATGATAAGATCTAGTTGGACACAACTAATCTTCATCTTTCTCACTTGAAACAAAAACTCACTGACAAACACACAGGCTCCTTTTCTATTACCACCAAAGTCAGCACCTCTATCTACAAACTCTGTCTTCCACTTAATTAGAAGATTCATGATATTTTCAATGAATCTCTCCTAACATCTTTTATTACACCTGTATTCTTCAATCAGGAATGACTGCCACTTCTACTCTCAGATTTGATTAACAACAAAGAACATTATAAAATCAATCAAGTTTTTAATCACTGACTCTGCAAAATCTGCACTTAGAAAGGAGGCATAATAATGATAGTCAACTATCTTATTAGTTGGAAGAGCTACAGCTCTGAATATAACCAATAAGTAAATAAAAAATGTATAAACACTGCAAACACTATATATAATTATGAATTATCTCTTAATTAAACTATCAGGATGATAGTCTTAAAGAGGGAGTAATGTTATGATTTTTTCATTTCTTTCTTCATTTTAACTCCTATTTGTGCTTAGTCAGGGTGCCTATACTAGTATTTAGGATCATGAGACTGGCTTAGTCATCACAACTGACTGAGTCTGTCATTGTTTTCTGATGCTATGACAACCCTCAATAATGCACAATGACTCTTTTGTAGATAGTAATGATGACTAAGGACAATAAGCACAAAGACTTGTACAGATACAATAAGTAGTATTATATTTATCTTGATCAACAAGTAGTATATAAATAGGCTAGCTCTCACTGGTATAACCTCAGCTTTGAGCTAAAGTTTATTTATGTCACTTCACTCTTGAGCTTTCTTGCAAAAGCCTTAAAGCACATTGGTCAACAGGACACAACAAGTGGACTCTAGTGTGACTGTATGAATATAATACAGCACTAGTTTATCACATGTTCTGATCACATGTGACTTGAGTCTAATAGACAGTTCTTTCAGTGGTCTTGTAATAGTCAACTTAGATATATTCAAATGCACATATAATTTAAGCATAGCTACAGAAATACTATAAGTCTGTTTAATAGTTTCTTGTGACACACTGTGAAGTCCTTTAGCTGATCTAGTGGAATCACTCACTGATCAGCTCTGTCTTTCACCTTCTCAATCTTCATTTCTTCTTCAAGTTCTTTGTCCTCCTTCTGTAACTCAGCAATCTGCATTCTAATATCTTTTCATATTCATTTTTTTTTTAGGCAATCCTATGACAAATATCTCTTCTGACTGCAATTGAAGCACTTGCCCTCTTTTTTCAGCTGGTCTATGTCTATTGGCTTACTGCTTCTGATATATATAGTGCTGGTGCCTATCTTCTGAGTTCTGTAGGTAGAGCCATTGGAGGATGTGATGCCAGTCTTAGCAGTATTGGTCTGGTTACTAGGCTTTGTGGTCTGCAGCTGATAAGGCTTTTGATCACTCTGAAGGTTAGCCTGTTCTGCTTTTTGCCACTGTTATTCCTTGTTCATCTTGGTGACTTGCTTCTTCCATACATCATACCTCTTTAGTATATTTATTCTAATGTCTGAGATCATCTTGATATAGGAGAGAGGTGCCTCTCATTTAAGCATTTCAATCATCCTACTATTATTGGTGATATCATCTCAGATTCTGGCAAGTTTGCCAAGTCATTCCAGCTTGTCAAAGTACTCACTGGCAATCTTATCCTCCATCTGTAACTCTATCTTATTCTTGTGTACTTCTTAAATGATGGGGTCAATAAACTTATCACAAAGTATCTGCTTGAATACTGGCCAAAACAGCAGTCAATGATGCTGTCTGATTGTTGAATAAAGGCTAGAGGAGAGCAGAGTCCATCAGACTTTAGCCTTGTTCTCAAAATAAGTAGAGGCAAAAGAGACTCAGTAGATGTCAAATGAGAAATATACTGAGTATACTTCAAAATATTATTTGCAATCAATAAGGAAATGATCAATATCATCAGATACACTCTTAAAAGGGTGGGGTTTTCAGAGCAAGTCAGGCCTGCAATTGATAATAGCAGCATCCTGAAGTAGCACTCCTATCAGATTGAGGTACTGATCAAAGGGTGATCTCTGCCATTTGGCTGGTAGGCTGGAAAACAAGTGGAGCAAGTTATTGTTGGCAATCAGACTTTCTACAGATCATGCTTCTTTTTGTATGATGATCCTATTTCACATAATAAATCCAAGTTTAACAGCTTCTGGATTATTTGCCTCAGAAGTCTTGCTGCTGGTACTGGCTTTGTCCAGTAGTAGTTGGACACTAAAGAGTCAACTCTTTTTGCTGGTCTAAGGGTTTTGGAAGCTGATATCTTAGCTGGTCAGTTGTAATCATAACCAAGTGAGCCAAGTAGTGGAGTTTTAGATAGATAGCATTGAGTATGTATATCAGGTGGTGGTGTTTCAAATAGATGGTGCCATATACATGGCATGTTGCAGTTCAACTGAGAGAGTCTATGACATTGGTTGAACCTTATACTTTGATTTATATGCTGAGAGCCATTCCAGTTGATCTTCAGGATGTGCTCTATTATAAATAAAAATTGCCTGTTCAGTCACAGCATACTGTAAAATATCAATTTTTTCAGCATTGTCTGCAGTGGTATACTCTCTTTCTAAAGGCATCATTAACCAGCTAATGTCCCTCCATAGGACTACTGTTTCCTCCTGATACAACCTCAAATATTCCTTCTCCCATTCTTGTTGTATCTTCTCCTCTAGTGCTTCTTCATTCATTTTCTCTCTGGTATATTCTATCCACTTGCCTCATTTAAGAGGAACATCTTCCTCTTCCTCCTTATTCTCATCTTTCTCATTCAGCTCATCCTTCTTGCTCTCCTCAGTGAGATAGTCTTCAGGCTGATTATAGATTGAAGGTTTATGAGGTTTGATCATCATAGAAGAGCTGCTTATCATTCTGGATGCTGGATCCAGCAGTGTTAGAGCTGGCCCCAGAAGAAGGCTGGGACTGAGGTTGACCAGTGCTGATTTCTATGTCTTCTTGGTGGCCTCTACATGCTCTCTGTTTCTCCAGTTCATGGCAATATCAACAGAAGTTTCAATAGAAGAATGGATTGAGAAATAATCCTGCAATTCTTTCTCTAAGAAACCTTCAGATGCTGTGGTCACTGATATGGATGTCAGGAGAAATCTGAAGTCTGTAGGCATTGAGGATAGATCCAGCATTCAAGAGAATGGTATCTGTGGTGGGAGAACTAGAATATCTGGAGGGAGGGAGATAAGTATCCCACTGAGCTGCTTTGCTCAGGGTGATAGCTTCTGCTGGCTCTGTCTAGAAGTTGGTCTCTGTTGTACTGGGCTCTTGAAAGACAGAGTCTGAAGTTTCTGTCTGGAGGCCATACCATATTAGAGAGCTGGATCCTCAGATGGCAGCCTTGGGCTTGCACTGGCATCATCAGTACTGTATATCATACCAAGCTTCCTTATACTCATTCTGTGCCTGGGTGACTGCATACTCAGCAGCATTGAGGGCTGATTCTGTTTCATCATGTCCAGGCTATAGAGCTTGTTCAAATTCTCTATGCTCTGAATGCCTATAAAGAGGGAATCTCTATCATCTTAGAGCATCATTGTTGCAGTCACTGAAGTCTGTAAGGCCTATTTCTTTGTCAGCCATATGGATAGAGGGGGCCAGGCTCTCTTCCAGGGTTGCACAGAGAGAGCTATGTCTAAAGTTGGGGGTCTGAAGCCATCTAAGAGGTATCAAGAGAGTCCCAGACATGATCTTCAATTCTGTGCTCAGATAGAGCAGTGGAAGGGTCAGAGAACAGCTTGGTTTCAAAGAAGTCATTAGGGAGGTTCTCATCCTCATGGTCTAAGACTAGAAGGAGATTCATTGGTCATATCCAGAGATTCCTGAATCCAGTAAGCTGAGTGTCATTGTTTCTACTGTTTATTCATTAAGATATTGAGAGATAGATGTATCTTTCTTCTTCTTGATCATTCTACAAACTCAAGCTGCTAGGCTGGGCTTCAGGTATGGGTCTGAACATAAGCTGGAAAGAGGTTCAGGCAAATGCTGGAATGTCATAGAAGAGGAGGTCAGGAGTGACATTTCATGAGATTTGTTGTACTTGTTAGAAGACATGATAGTGCTGGATTATTCAAGTGGTTACTGATTGTCATCCTCTGCAGAGTTGAATTATAGCAAATCAAGAAGCATTCTAATAATAGAAGCCAATAGTTTAAAGAAGTCATTGGTAAAATCAGGAGTTGATGTAGCTGATGGTTGCATTTAGTTTCTTTTGTACTGATATGCATAAAGAAAGAAAAGCAAAAAGCTTCAAGCTAATTATTATGCTCAAGTTGTATGTGATCAGAACATATAATAAACTGATGCTGTATCAAGTTCATACAGTCACATCAGAGTTCACTTATATATATTTATTTGATCAAATACTTCAAGGCTGTTATGATTTTTCCATTCTTTTCTTGACTTAACCCCTATTTATACTTAGTCAGCACACTAATATAAGTGCTTAGGACTGTGGGATGAGGCTTAGTCATCACAACTAGCTGAGTCCATCATTGTCTTCCAATGCAACAGCATTGTCTGATGATATACAATCAATCTTTTATGTATGGTAACGATGCTCTAAAACAATGGGCACAATGGACTCAGAAGTATACAATAGGCAGTAGTATTATTAGCAAGTCTTGTATAGTATTTAAGACCACTCACTCTCACTGGTAATCTCCAGCTTTAAGCTAAAGTTTATTTTTATACTATCCTCTCTTGAGCTGATTCACTTAGTCTTGTGACACACTGATCAGACTATGTATCAGTGAACTCAGCTGATCTCTCAAAGTGTGAGGAGACATCTGTTTATTATGTGTATCTATTCACATAACATCTGGGTCTAACAATTAGCTTGAAGCTTGATCTTCCTTTTCTTTATGCACTATAGTGTGGAGAAAACCAAATGCCCTCTGTCAATCCATCAGACCCAAATTTTGACTGAGAGTTCTTCAAACTCCTCACCTCCATCATCAAAATATTATTAGGATTATTAGTGATCATCCAGCTGTGCCAGGAATGCCATTCAATCACTGCTTGGGCCATCAGGTATTATAATGAGTTCCAGCATATCCAACACATTTTATGCAACATAACCCTCAACCTCTCTTTACATGACATCCCAGAATCCAGATGAATGTCCCACCAGCCTTTGACAAGCCTCTTACTCAAAGCTGAGCCTAGCAGCACAGATCAAAGGAATATTTTGCAAGAAGAAAGACACAGATATTCTCTCTGACTAAGCAGCAGAAACAGCAACAATCACCTCATGGGATTCTGAAACCCTTGGCAGCGAGCTCTCATCTCTGACCACAAAGATGAAGATCTCTTGAAAGACTTCTTTCAGCAGTCTCTCTTCTCTGACTCTCTCAGGCTCTCTCAAACCCATGAGATTAGTAACTGTGCCAGAGATTCTCTCAGTCTCACTCAGATGGCTACAAGAGTCCACTATGTGAGATCTGGAAGCCAGTCTCATAGCACCTCTGTTTCAAGCCACCACTTAGTCAGAACTAGTGGCAGGCTGGAGTGGATGCCCTCAGACTGCTTTGATGATGAGTGACAAATCTGAGAAAACTATAACAAAATCATACACCAACTATTCCCCACATAGGACCTTAATATCTTCTTCAACTATGATGATGCTCTCTGACAAGAAAAACAAAGACAATGAAGCATCTCTCAGCTGGTCCATAGTGAGCTTGAGGAGTGCCTCATCCATGAAGGACAAGCACAGAGAGCCACTGAGTATGATCAGCAGAACAGAGAGCAGCAGCAGAATGATAAAAGGGAATGACTGGCAAGAGCCAATATATCCAACTGATATGGACTTAGACCTGAAGTCATGGTGGTTCTCACACTGGTATGAGCTGACTGTTCACTCTCTACCCTAGTATTTAGAGAGCCAAGCACTTCTAGATCTGACCCATAGGCTCTGGCAGCTTGAGCAAATGCAGAAATCCTCATTGCTGATAAAGCCTAAGCCCAGAATGATAAAATCTCTCTCTCAGCTTGGGATGATATCCTAAGACCTTTTATCCACCTCTCAACTCTCTAGTATCTCTCTCTCAGAAGAACCTCCAGTGTCAACACTATGTTCAAGGATGATAAGTTCATTCTCAGACACTATAGACTACAAGTACCTAACAACACCCATATCTCCACCTGCACTCTCTGAGGATTCCTCAGGAGCAGGGTGGTTGGGCAGCTTCTTGATGACAGATACTGAAGAAATGTCCAGCTCTATTGTGAGCAAGTGGTGACAGTGCAAGCAGCAGGAGAGAACTGGTATAACTCTGATATCAGAAGTCAGCCCACTTCTATCTATCTCAATGTCTCAGACTTTTCGAGCTCCACTGCTGGATCCAGCATCCAGCCAGAGCAGTGGGTCAGCAAAGACAGAATGACTATAAGAGGACAAGAAGAGTTTCTATGATCTGCCTGCTATTTTTCTCCTTCAGAAAGAGGAGGGCAATGAGAGCAAAGAGGATGAGGAAACTGAAAGCAGTGATCCACCTTGTGCTGGTGAGAAGCTTGCTTATGGGCTCCAAGAGGACACTGATGAAAAAGAACTGGAAAAAATGATACAAGAAGCCAGAATGCAGAAGTACTAAAAGCTCTATCTGCAGGGGGTAAACTTTTTATAGTGCAATGCTATCTGAGTAGTGTTGCAATTAGAACAGTTATACATGCATTCTACATCTAATGAAAGAACAGAAATCTTAAGGCATGTGGCAACTGACTATGCTGCACAGCAATACAACAAGAGACATTCTGAGGATCCAATCAGCAGACCACTAAAGTTTTAGCTGATACTCTCAATTTGACCAATGCTGTGGTCACCCCTCATCACTCTGAAGCAGGCCATGTACATAGCTCCATTGGTCTGAAGCACCTTTTCATACACCACTCTCTCCTCCTGCTCTACAGCAACTCAGCTGTTCAGATCTAAACCTCAGTCAAATAAGCTGCCAACATCCTACTGAAACCTTTGGATGAGTAAGAGAAGCTGAGTTCTAGGGGCTCAGCTTCTATCAGATGAGGCAACCAAAAGTGGAAAAGGAAAAAAGCTAGCACAAGACAACTCTGAGGCAGTCTGACTAAGATTCACTATATGAGATGGCATCATCATCCAAAAAGAAGCAGCACCATGGAGGAGCTCTGTTGTGGATGACAACTCCCTTCACTTCTTTCCTGGTCTGCCACATGAATAGAGCCACTCTCTGTTCTCAGAATGGCCCAATCCAATAGGCTTATTATCTGACAATGCAGCCATATTACAATGCAGGCCAGACCTCTTATACAAGCCCCACCCCTTCAAAGGAGTGTCTGATAATATCAACTGATTCCTAGTGGACTGCAAATAATACTTTGAAGTCTACATTAGGTATCTCAGAATGGATATAAACAAAATCATCTTTGTGATCTCTTATTTAGAAGAGAAGGTGAAGACTTGGTGGATCCTGATCTCCCTGAACTTCCAATTATCAACTCAGAAGCATTATCACTATCTCTTGTGGCCAGTGTTTAAACAAATGCTCCATGACAAGTTCATCTATCTGGCAGTACAAAAAGTCTATAAACAGAAGATTAAGGACTACAAGATGGGGGATAAGGTGGCTACTGATTACTTTGATGAGCTGGAGCAGCTTGCCAAGCTCACCAGCATCTGAGATGATATGGCAAATGATAGAAGAATAGTCGAGGCCCTCAAAAGAGGAGTCCCCTCCTCATACATCACAATGATCTCAGCAATCAGCATCAAAGCCTTGATGCCAGTAGGATATGACAAGTGAAAGGAATGAATTGTTGAAATGTATAAGGAGTAATAAAGGCAGAAAGCAGAATCATCAACCCTGTAAGACTACCCCAAGAAGTTGACTCCACTGATATGCTTGGTAACAGCTAAGTGACTAAGAGAAGTGAATAAGGAATGAACTCTCAAACACCAACACCTAACCACTCAATACACAATCACCAAATACAGTTGAGGTCAGTTGCTTCAAGTACAATAGAAGCACTCTTGCAGTCTTAAGTAAAATCAAAGAAACAGTCAATAAAGACAGTTATTCAACTCTATCTTGCTTTCAAAGATGCAATACTCATGAGAGTAGTTTATAGCAATGTTTAAGTATAATTAGGACTTAGAACCAATGCACAATTGCACTCCAAATCAACTTAGAATATTCTAAAACCCAATAAACTCTGAAACCCAAATACTAAGTCTATCAAGCACTTAGGCTTGACCAGCTGCACTCTTGGCTGGCTAGTGGTCCTCAAAACTGAAGAGCTTGTACTCTGATGCTGAAACCCTTATAGTTTAGAACTCAAATTAATCCAAAACCCAAAATACAGTTATTATTCCAATCTAATTCTCTCTAAGTGACAAAGCAACTTAAATAAATCACTAAGTCAAAGCAGAACTCAAAATCTGTTGTCCCAGAGACTAGCTACAGTGGGCTAGAAGGCCTGAATGTGGGGGTGAGTCGCTTGCTTGCTATTTTCCCCCCATTCCCTTCTTTTATACACCAACAACAGATACAGAATCTATAAATAAAGCAATTCAAAATAATATTTCTCCTGTTTAAAGCAGAATCATGCTATTATTCCAGAATGGCAGCACTCCTGGACTCCCCTAGGCTTGCCCAGATCTGCCTGACTATTGCACAGCTTTATTTTAAGCCTACAGTGCCTGTGGGTACCTAACTCCTTTCTGTCTACTCAAAGTTTTAATCCTCTGAGTTATTCTTAGTAGCTCAATCGATCAGATCTGGTCAACTGGTTCTATCCACTCTATTCCTCTCAATTCTAAGTCCCTTAGGTCACTTGATATCTAGAAAATTTGGACTTAGGCATTTGAGTCAAAACTCACAGTGCTAGCCACAGATCATCAGGTCTCTCTTCTTACTGCTCCTGGATGATGCTATCTCTACTCAATCCTCCACAATTGGCTATGGTATTATACCTCTAGCTGTCTTAGAATATACTTGTCTTAGTGGCATATAGAATTGGCCCTATTTGAGGTACTATTTCTAAGTCCAACTTGAACTTAGTATTTTCCAAGGTGTGATGTCAAACTTTTCTAAGTTCAAACTTGACTTAGGATTTCTATCCTTAGGCCATGTTATTTTTACAAAGTCCAATTTGGACTTAGTATTGGTGACTAGCATGACTATCAGCTTGGAGCCTTAGCCATAGTCCTCTACTGGCTAATGATCCTCAGTTACTAGCATATTCTAGTGTGTTATGCAGAATTTGCAAATTATAGGGCTGAATATGTAGTCTGCATATCACTGCCAATCCTGAACAGTTCCAAATCATCAGGGACAACTGCTAGAAAATCATTGGGACCCTTGGTGGCCTCCACTTATGGCACTCAGAAGATAGGGTCAGAGATGACTTATATAGAGGCAGAGAAACCCATGGATATTGATTGCATGAAGAAAGAAGGCAAGTGCTTCAACTGTAGACAGAAGGGCCACATGGCCAAGGACTGCCTAAAAAAGAAGCAAACATAAGAAGATATCTGCATTCAAATAGCTGAGCTTTAGAAGAAAGAGGAGGAACTTGGCATGGACACCAAGATGAAGGAAGTAAAAGATGAGGCTGGTCAGTGAGTAATTCCACTGAACTGGCCCAAGGACTTCATGGTGTGCAACCTATAGCTACTAGTTGGACTAATAGTATTTCTGTAGTTACCCCTATGCATACTTTTCCTGAGCATTTGAATATACTACAGTTATCTGCTCACACTAAAGAATCACCTAAAAAAAAAACTCAAATGCCTCAGGGCCAAACAGAGGCAGAGGGCCCCACTGCATGGCTCAAACCCTTTAATACCAAGTGGATCTGGAGGGCCATCAAAGATGCTAAGGATAAAGCTGTGACAAAAGCTGTACTAAAAAACTGAGTCTATAAAACCTGAGTCAAAGAAGTAATTGATGAAATAGTAGAAGGAATGAAGAATGCTGAATAGTGCTAAGCTCTGGAGTGGCTTGATGAACTCTGAGGATCACAAAAATTCATTTATCAGTCCAAGACACCAGGATGAGATCTACTCGCCAAAGCCCAAATTGAGACACTCACATCTTGAATGGTCCATACTATAACCACTCTGATCGACAGCAGATACACAGGGAGCTCTATTAACCAAGCTTTCATTGACAAGTATAGTCTCTCAACCTAAGTCACAGTAGCCTCTATCCCAGTTTACAATGCAGATAGAACCAAGAACCAAGCCAGATTGATCATCAAATTTGTTGAGCTGAGGCTCACTATTAGTGACCATTCTGAGCAGATCGATCTGGCCATTACAGATCTCAGAACTAAGGAGATCTTTCTTAGCCATGACTGGCTAATATGTCATAACCCATTGATTAATTGGAAAACTGGAAGAATCACATTTGCAAGATGTTGATGCTGAAAAATTCCATTTGAATTATCTGACAAAGATTCTGAAAACTGGTGGAATAAGAAGATGGAGGACAGTGAAACAATCCTTGCAGTAGACCTGCAAGAGGCAATCCACATTCAAGCAGCCTATCACACTAATGATTTGGCCATCAAAGCCAATGAAGAAAAGAGAGAGAAGACATTTAAGGAGATGGTGTCTGAATGGGCATGAGACTACCACAATCTTTTCAAAAAAGAAAGTTTTAATGAGCTACCCACTCCAAAACTATGGGATCATGCTATTGAACTAATTCTGAATGCCAATGCCAATCTGGATTGTAAAACTTATCCACTAGACAACCATGAGCAACAGGAGCTCAACAAGTTTCTGAACAAAAATTTATCCAGTGGATAAATCCAGCTATCAAAGTCTCTGATGGCCTCTCCTTTCTTCTTTGTCAAAAAGAAAGATAGAAAACTCCAACCAGTACAGGATTACCAGAAACTCAATGAAATAACAATTAAAAATCATTACCTGCTCCTATTAATCTCTGAGTTAACAGACAAACTCCATAGCACATGATACTACACAAAACTTGATGTCCAGTGGAGTTATAATAACATGTGAATTAAGGAAGGTGACAAGTGAAAGACTGCCTTTCACACAAACTGAGGGCTGTTCAAGCTGACAGTGATGTTCTTCAGCCTAATGAACTCACCAGCCACCTTCCAGTAGATGATAAACAATATATTTAAGAATGTCATCACCACTGAAAAGATGATCATCTACTTGGATGATATTCTTATCATGTCCAAGACCAAAGAAGAACACTGGCAGCTGGTATGGCAAGTACTAGCCCTCATGAGAAAACACAAACTATTTCTCAAAGTGGAGAAATGTGAGTTTAAAATGCTTAAAACCAAGTATCTCAAAGTCATCATTAGCAAAGGAAGTATCAAGATAGACCCTGTCAAAGTGGCTGGAGTAACAGAGTGGCTGGAGCCAACCAAGAAGAAGAAATTACAGTCCTTCCTTGGCTTCACAAATTTCTATCACTGGTTTATCTGAGACTACAGTAAAGTCATCCAACCAATGACTCAGCTGACTAGCAATGCTCCCTGGACTTGAGGCTCCTCTCAACAAGCTGCATTCAGTGACCTGAAGCAATGACTTGCTGAAGATGTAATCCTCACTATCCTGACACAGGAAGGGAAGTTTCAGATTGAGGCCAACTTCAGTGAAGGGGCTATTGGTGCCATTTTGTCTCAAGAACAAGACAGTAAATGGTGCCCTATTGTATTTCTGTCTAAGACACTCATAGTCACCAAATGAAACTACAAAATCTATGACAAGGAGCTGTTAGCCATCATGCTCACTCTAGAAGAGTGGTGACACTATCTGATTGGAGTGGTAGAAGTTTTTGAGATCTGGACAAATCATCAAAACTTGTGATACTTCTGACAACTGCAGAAGTTAAACTGCTGATAAGCCAGATGGGTTACCAAACTGAGTCAATACCAATATATACTCCACTATAAGGCAGGCATGGTGAATAAGAAGGCTGACCTTCTTAGTCAACAGACAGACCACAATCAAGGGGAAAGTGACAATAAAGAGGTAACACTATTGAGGTCTGAACACTTTAGGGCTATGATAATGCTGATGGAGGAAGAAATTCATGAGTGGATCAAAAGTGTGACTTGCAATAACCACAAATGAGATCAGCAGGTGGCACTGTCACTTAACCACAAGCAGAGAATGATAAGAAAGGGTAGACTGATCCATTATGACAGATGAATCTATATTCTCTGAAATTAAGCCTTACATAGTGAGATCATTGCCATGTGCTATGACCACATGACTGCTGGACATCCAGGCATCACAAAGACAAAGGAGTTGGTACTGCAAGAATACTGGTAGTCTAAAATGGGTAATGATATTGCCTTATATATCAAGGCCTGTAAAGTATGCTAATAGGACATGTCATCAATCCAAGCCCAACCTGCTCTGCTTCACCCAAATGAGGTTCCATCATCATCATAGACCCACATCTTCATCAACATGATTACTGGATTACTGGATTGCAACAGCTATGATGTCATCATTATCATAGTTAACTGATTCTCAAAGGCAATCATTCTGATTGCCTGCTCAACAGAATTGACCTTCAAAGGATCGGCAAAGATTCTATGTGATGAAGTCTATGCTAAGTATGGCATGCCTCAAGTGGTTATCTCAGACAGAGGACCTCAATTCATCTTCAAATTCTTAGATAACCTCTACTGCCTCTTAAACATCAAATACAATGCATCCACTGCATATCACCTTCAAATTGACAGGCAAATGAAATAAGCAAACTAAGAGATTGAGAAGTACCTCTGCCTCTTTATAAACTATAGACAGGATGACTAAGTTGAATGGCTGGCACTTGCTGCCTTTCAACATAATAATCACATACATTCAGCTATAGAGAAAACACTCTTCTTCATAAATCATAGTCAGCACCCACATATCACCCAAGTGGAGTGACATTGAGTCACAACCCCTGTATCAACAGACTTTGCTACCACTATAGTGAAAATCCATGAAAAAACCAAGATAGCTCTAGAAAAGACTGCAACAACCATAAAAAAGCAGTATGACAAACATCATCATACTGCATATAAATATGCAGTCAACAACACCATCTGGCTTGACACCACAAATATCCACCTCCCTTGTCTGAAATGCAAACTGGCCAACAAGTGAACTGGCCCATTTAAAATTATCTTAAAGATTGGCTCATCTGCCTATAAACTCAGACTTTTCCTGATCTGAAAGATCCACAACATTTTCAATAAAGCATTACTGACCCTATACATTGCACTGGCCTTCCCTAACCAGGAATGCCCACCACTGTCACCTTCTGACCTAGTTGATAATGAAGAACACTATAAAGTTGACTAAGTCTTAAACTATAAACTATGCAAAATCAAAGCAAAGAGTGATGGTATGACAATGATGGTAGACTACTTGATTAGCTGAAAAGATTATAGGCCTGAATCTAATTAATGGATTAACAAAAAACTGATAAACACTGATGATATAATATATGATTATGAATTATTCCTAAATTAAGCCATCAGGATGATGGTCTTAAGGAGGGGGTAATATTATGATTTTTTCATTCTTTTTTTGACTTAACCCCTATTTATGCTTAGTCAGGGTGCTAATATGAGTGCTTAAGACCATGGGATGAGGCTTAGTTATCACAACTAGCCAAGTCTGTCATTGTCTTCTAATGCAACAGCATTGCCTAACAATGCACAATCAATCTTTTATGTATGGTAATGACACTCTAGGACAATGGGCACAATGGACTCAGAAGTATACAATAGGCAGTAGTATTATTAGCAAGTCTTGTACAGTATTTAAGACTGCTGGCTCTTGCTGGTAATCTCCAGCTTTGAGCTAAAGTTTATTTTTATACTATCCTCTCTTGAGCTGATTCACTTGGCCTTGTGACACACTAATCAGACTATGCATCAGTGAACTCAGCTGATCTCCTAAAGTGCAAGGAGACATCTGTTTATCATGTGTATCTGTTCACATAATGCCTGAGTCTAACAAAGACCAATAAACAGTCAGCTTAAGATGAAGTGATAGAAGAATAAACTTTAGCTCAAAGCTGGATATCTACAGCAAGAGCTATTCTACTTATATACTGTTCAGTGACTAAGTAAAAATATACCTACTAATTGTGTGTTTCTATGCTATTATGCTCTTTGTCCTTGAATATCACTACTGTCCACAAAAGAGTATTGTCTGTTGTCAAGGACATTGCTGCTTGTTGGAGAACAATGACCAACTCTGCCTGTTATAGTGACTAAACATATCTCATGGTTCTAGATGCTGAGCTAGATGCTCTGACTAAGCATAAATAAGAGTTAACTGGAAAAGAAAGAAAGAAAAAAAGAAAAAAAATTGTAACAGTATTTAAGATAGTAGTATATGATAATGTACTCTAGTCTTGAGCTAAGATTTAATGCTAACTAAAATCTTTAACTGCTCAGTGTGATTACCACTACCAAGCTTTATATCTGTAGTCATAGTCTACTGACCACTATATATTATTTCACTCATCCTCATCTTATATCTCATTATTCTTATTATTCTTTTACTTCAAAAACTTCAAATAGTATTAGACTCTGCCAAATGTAGTGCTTTGGGTTTGTAGTTATTTGGTTGAGATCTAATATTGAGACTTACTAGCAGTTGGTATCTGATGATAAAATTAGAGTTTTGAATGGAAAGCTGCCTAAGCTGTCTCTTCAACAGCATGAGCTCTAGCATTTTGGCATTGTTCAGTAGTATTTTTAAACTGCTTAGCTCACTCTTGTCAACATTCCTCAATTTTATCCTGCAAAAGGTCTGGAGAAGTGTTCTCTCTATTATCTGCTGCTCTAATGTCCTCCTGCTGATTGTTTTGCTTGCTGGAGTGCACCAGTTGACATCAGCTTGCTTGATTTGTTCCTGCTAGAGTTTGATATAGTCTCTGGCAGCCTCAGATGAGAGACCAAGTTGATGAAGTCTGTCAGCAAAGTTAAGAGTAGTAATAGTATCTTTAATACAGCCTTCAACAAGTTCTTTATATCACTTGGCCAATGTGATAACACTCTTAGCATTGGTAGATGAATTTTAGTTCATGAATAAGAATATAGATTTGAGAGACAAAGAACATTGACAAAAAAAAGTCACTAGTGAATCATATAATAGTAGTGCAATAAAACTAGATGGGATTTGATTAGATGTGATAGAGCCAAAAAGCTATTTGAATGAGCCTTTGTAAGATAAGAACAGAGGTGAGACCTGATCAGATAAGAGTGATTACTGACAACAAAGAGAAAGAGATGGAGCCTTAATATCTGGAGTTTACAGTTAGAGATTGACCAACAGTGAAAAAGTGAAGCTCATGTCATCTGGGAGTGCAGAGTGAAGATGACAATGAAGATAAGATATCAATGCCAATGTCTCTTATAAATCATCATCAGCTGAAGATCAGCACTGATACAGAGATGACATCAATAGCCATTCTTATAGATAGAGTAAAGCTCCATATTGACAGAACTTGTGAACATCTCAAGGTTTGCATAAAGATCTATAAAAATGCTCTCTATTCTTAGAATCCACCTTTACAATGAACTTTTTATAAGTATCAGCTTACTAAGCATCAGCAAATTACAATTTAGAAGCTAAAATTGTCAAAAGAATTCTAATGAAGATTCTGATGAGGAAAAAGTATGTGAGAAGATGGTATTAGATAGTGAGACCATCAGAATCTCAGAACCAGATGATTTTGTCATCATGAGTGATTCTGAGAAGGAAAAAGAAAAGAATGAGAAGAATAATAAAGAGCCAGTAGAAAAGATGGCTACATCCTCAGATGCCTTGAACTTGTAATACATATATATATCTCAAGTATGTTGTAGATAATGATATGTTGAGCCTACAGATATATACTATTTTTTGACTTATTAAATTTTGAATGATAAGAAAAAATTAATAATGCAAAATAGAAAATAGAGATTGGAACAGGAGTAAGCAGAGTCCAATTGATCCAGTCTCAATTAAAAAAGAAATCGGCAATAATTTTTTAGAATTTAATTTAAAATTCAAGAGTTGGAATCTGTTAAAAGCTGGTAGATTAGTTGAATGTCAATAAGATAGAGGTATGTATGAGTGGAGAATTGCAAATAGTGATTTAAAATATTGATCTTAGTTTGTCTAGATAATTAAAAGCTTTAATGTCTTCTTTTATAGAGAATTCTGTAGCAGGGATCCAAGTAAATTCTTCATTAGTATCTTTATTATTCAACTATTTGACTCAGTATAAGAGAGAACAGTGGAACCAATGGTCAAGTTTGAGTCAAGAATTTAAGCAATCTCATATTGTTCTTCACCATTGACTTCAATTGGAGATAAAGAAGGTTGGTATAATTGAGAATGGTATTAACTTCTATGAGTTCAAGTTGAAAGACATAGAATATGGAATAAACAGAGTAGAGGTTTATGAGAAGTTTAAGAGTGAAAGAATGTGATTCAGGCTAAGCAATGATCTTGAATGGTTCTAGAATTTTTTCAGTGAATTTTACAGTAAAATAAGTGGTTCTAATGTGTTTAAAACTGAGATAGACTTTGTCACCTACTTGGAATTCAGGAGCCAGAGACCTTTGCTTATCTGCTTGGAATTTGTAATGAGGCTGAGCTTGAGTGATTTTATCTCATAGAAATTAATAAAATCATTAAGGTTGACTATAAAATCATGAGCCTTCACAGAAGCAATATCATATTCAGAATACATAGTAATATTGAGATAATAACTTTGTTGGTGAAGAATAGAGAGATCCTGATGGAGATATTAGAAGCATTATTATAAGCAAACTCTGCAATAGAAAGTAAAATGTCCTAATTGTCTTGTTGGTAGAAACAGTAGATATCAATATACTGTTCTAGAGTTTGGTTAGAACATTCTGTTTGTCTATTAGCCTCTGAGTGGTAGTCAGAAGTGAAGTGGAGTTTCATATCAAGAGCTTTAGCATTTATTCATTTGATGAGAAAACACCTCTGATTTTAATATTAGCATCAACAATGATGTTTATCATCTTCACTAGATACTTATTATATATAATCACAGCAAATGTCTTTTCATAGCTAAAACTCATGGTGTATGGTTCAGCTTTCAGGTATATATCTAAGTCTTGCTTGTTCAGCCAGACAGAGTTCCTGTTGATAAAAAGCAACATCATGTTCAGCAGATGGCTGGCTCTCCTAAATTCTGAGAGTAGCAGGATCATCTGCAGGATGTTCTAACTGATATCTCCAGAAAGCCCACTGTCTAAAGCTCTAGAGTTGTCTGTCTTTGGTAAGATACCAGTTATTAAAGTTTTGAGAGTATAAGCTGGAGTGCTGAAAGATCTCTGATATGATATATATGATTGTCTGAAGAGAAAGGAGAATCAGAGGGAAAGAAGTTGCTGTTATAGTCCAAGATGATAGTCTGAGTGAGAGTCCAAGAATTCCACTTGTGGAAACAGCAGGACTTGAGAGTATCAGGACTGTAGCATCTTAGGCTTTGTCAGTGGTCAGAGAAAGAAAAAGTGGAAATAATATATGATATTTCTTAACTATACTCTCTTCTGAGAATGAGTCCTTTTTTGGTCTCAATATTTATAGTACCTTTACTCATAGCAACTTCAGTACTTGGATCCTGTGAAATATCTGTGAGGCTGGTCTCTTTGATCCAGCAGAGAACAGTGAAGACTGATCTAGAATTTTATTCTGAAACATAGTGTTTAGTTAATTGAATATATGGATAGAGAATAAGGTGTCAGGTCTGAGGTTGCTAAAACTGTTGCTAGCAATTATACTAGTAATGATATCAGTATATGCAGCAGTCATAGGTTTTCCAATGGTAATAGTAAAGGGTGTAAATAGTAACAGAGATGGCTATAAAGGTGACAATGAAAACAGTGATTGCAAAGTATAGAGCAGATTTTATATGATACTTCAGCATTATGCAATGACAGCTGAAGAAGAAGCAAGCTTCAGACTAATTGTTAGTGATCAACTAAACAAATAAAAACAAACTCAAGTAGCTGCTTCATATTCAGGCATCACATAGAGTAGTTCTGAGAGTTTGCACTAGGTCTCTAGATGACCAGTTCATGAGAAGAGAGTCAGAGTAAGTTCAACTGAATAAACTTTAGTCTGAAGCTGGAGCTTAAAGCCTGTATATGGCTGGCTTAAATACTGTAGTCCTACTGTTTTAAATAAAATATATAATATGGTAGTCATGAAGGTAGCATTCATTGTTTATGCACAAAACCAAAAAAGTTGATGTAAGAGCAGATGTAGGAGATACATTGTTAGAGTCACACAATAGAGGCATGAAAAAGGACAATAGAGGTGTGTTACCATAGTGGCTGTTGATAGAGTGTTGGAGATTCTGTGACAATATGACAATGAAAAGAGTTGATCATGACAGTTACTGTAGAATGAAGAAGAATAAATGTGTGAGTTCTGAAGAGTGGTGCTGATGAGTTCTCAAATTCATCTTAGTTCAGCTGGTACTTATCTTTGAATTAGGAGTTGCACTATGCTCAATATTGAGTGAACATACTTGAAATTAAAGAGAGAGAAATATATAAGGAAATCTAAGAACTAGCAGCCTTTTTCTAGTGATTTATATACATCTTTTGCCTAAAATACCTTATTTATAAATTTCTTACTATACTAAATTAGTTTCTACAGCAACTAATGACTGTAAATAAACACTCAACTTTAAGAAGTTTTATTTATATTTCAGTTAGAAACTCAGGCCAACACTAGTGTGAATCTTTGCAATTGAAATTTATGCTTTATTTTGAAATTTTTTTAATAGAATGTAATGAAGGTCTTTTATGAAATCACTCATATAGAATTCACTCAAAGAGAAGAATAAAAGCTTCTGTATGACCCATAGTGGAAGTTCATAAACTTGAAGAACATGCTTCTGCCCTGCTGAGACATGTTGAAACAATCACAGACAATTACAGCTCACTGATCTTTAGTTTTTGAGAAACCAACTCTTAGATAATGTATATCTATGAGAATGATAAGTATATGTGAATGTGAAGAAATAGAGAGATGCATACCTCAGTCTAGAGCTTATAGCACAATTGACTGAGATAGCTTTAGATATTTATAAGGTATTTATACTACTGCAACTGAGTGGTATTTGCCATCCTATAGACAATGTAATTTCTATAAATAATATAAGTCTTTTATCTTCAGTGTATCTGATATCTATTGTCTCAAGAACAATAGGATGCCAACACTCCTTCTCACTGAGGACTTCTTCTCAACTGCTACTCATGCAATCTCATATAGTCTCTCAGATGCACAAAGCTTGTAATATCCAGGGCTTTGGTAAAGCAATCGGCAATATTGTACTTGGTGTTAATATAGCTAAGTCTGATTTCTTTGTTTTCAACATGTTCATAAATAAAATAGTATTTGATATTGATGTGCTTGACTCTTGAATGGAGGAATGGATCTTCTGAGAGACTTATAGTGCTATTGTTGTCACAATTGATTATGATGGCCTGGTCATGTTCAAGTCCCAAATCTTTTAGCAGTGCCCAAATCCAGATGGCTTCTTTTGTAACCTCACATGCAGCTATGTATTCTGCTTCACATGAAGACAAAGCTACAGTCTGCTGTTGCTTAGTATTCCATGATACCAGTCCTGATCCAAGAGAGAAGCAGTAGTCTCCAATGCTTCATTGTATGTCAAGACAGTTAGCCCAGTCAGAGTCTGTATAACTAATCAAGTTAGTCAGATCTAGTTTATCTCTAAGGTGTAATTTTAGGTCTCTAGTGCCTTTCAGATATCTGACAACATGGATGGCAGCATTCCAGTGTATGAAGGTATAACAATCCAGAAATATCAACAGTTATTGGACTGCATAGAATATGTCAGGCCTGATTCCAACAGAAAGGTAAATGAGAGATCCAACAAGAGATCAGTATGGTGTCTTCTGGAGAATAGCTTGATCTTCATCCAATAGAGAGGATAAATCATGTCATCTAAGTTTGAGATCAGGTTCCATAGGTGTAGGAGCAGGGTGAGCATCAGTTTGGCCAAACTGTTAGATAATCTGGTCAATTAGAGCTGTTTGAGATAGTGCAACAGTCTTGTTGGTGTTATCCTGTTGAATTGCAATACTGATGTGAAATTTGGCTTCTCCTAGATCCAAGATGATCTATTTCTGACACATTTGCTTTTTGAAGAACTCATTCTCCTCTTTTGAGCTAGTAACAGAGAGGAAATCATCAACATGGACAGCAGCCATCACAATCCCAGTATCTGTCTTTCAATAGTAGATGCAATACTCACTATTCAACCATATAAACCCTCAGGAAAGCATAGCCTCATTCATTGTACAATTTCAAATATGACCACTCTGCTTCATACTGTAGAGTCTCCATTATAATTGCCAAACTCAGTCTTCTTTCACAATCTCTTCAAAGTCCTTCAGTTGCTCCATATATTGAACTTCATCATCAGGCAAAAGGCCATATAAGAAGACAGTTTTAACATTGATTTGCTGAGTGTCCTAATCAAAAGCAGCTGTGAGATGAAGCAAAATTCACCAAGATTCCATTCAGGCAGTCAGAGAGATAGTCTTTGTGTAGTCACAGCCAAAAATCTGTTTAAAGCCTTTGAAGATGATATGAACTTTTCATCATACAGTGTCACCACATTCATTTCTCTTGATCTTAAAAATGGGCCAGCTCTTCTGTATCTTGTGATCTTGGAGAATGGTGGAGCATAAAATCAGCTTATAAACTCCCATATTCTTCAAGGATTGAAGTTCATCACAATAGCCAGTGAGCCAGTGGTCAGCATCAGCAGACTGCTTTGCCTTCCCCCATATTGCAGGCTCATCCTCAAGGCCAACAACAGCCAAGACTTCATGCCCAATGTGAGCAAAGAGATCATCAATAGCAGGAAGAGCTTCAGGACCAAGCATATCAGTCAGAGATGTGTGAAGAGCTTTGTAAGCAGTGTTATTGACATTGGGAGAGGTGTTATCAGTATTAGAAAGACTGAGTACTGCAGCCAGAGAGGTAGCATGTAATTCAGTGAGCAGTCATCTCTATTCAGCTCACTGATCTCTGATGTGCTGTATGCTGTCTCTTACTTCAGACAATGTATGGTCAAGCCATGAAAATATTGATATCATCTTAGAGACAAGTCTCTCAGAGCAACAAGGAGCAGGTGTGATATCTCTTTCAGTGTCTGAAACAACAGAAGGTGCAGATTTATAGGCAGCATTGTCTGAAAGAACTTCTAGAATGAGTTGCAGTTGAGGAGAAATAAGCAGCAGATTGTCATCAAGGATAAAGAGGAAGAAAGCCTCAGTGATATCACTGATGGTGGATGGTAGAAGAATGGAGTTTTGGTCTGGCTGAGTGAATACAAGAGCTGCTGGCTCTTATAGAGACTGTGAAGTGAGTTGATGAGACTTGATGAATTGAACATAGTGAGAAGATATAACTTTGCAGGATGCTCTGTGATGACAACAATAGGTCTTTGAATTAGCATCATAGCCTATGAGGACATATTCCTCTGAGCATTGTAGTATCTTGAGGTTATGTTGATTCTGAATCAGCATAAAAGCTTTACAGCTGATTTCTTGCAGGTGAGTTACATCTGGTCACCTCCTATACCACTTTTCATATGATGTCATGCCATTTAGTGATTTGGTAGCTGTAAGATTATCAAGGTAAGCAGCTGTCAGGTAAAATTCATCCCAAAGGTTTTCTGGGTATGATGCATACAGTTGCATAGCATAAACCTTATTCATCAAAATACAATACCATCTCTCAACTTGTCCAATATAGGCTGATGTGTATGGAGCAGTGAATTGTTGCTGAATGCCATGGGACTTAAGCCAAGTAGTCATCTCATTAGATATGAGCTCACTATTGTCTATATAGTAGATTTCAACTCACAATCCTGTTTTGTTTTCTCTAGCCCATTCTTATGCTTGAAGTTCTGAGGAAGAATCATCTTTATTCTGCAAAGGTATTGATTATATATGGCTAAAATAGTCATCAATGATGTCTATAGCATACTGTGTATCTGTCCATGACACCACTGCCTAAGGGCCAATCAAATCTACTCAGACAATCTCAAGCCTTTGCTGTATCCTGTGGCTCTCCTGTTGTGTTTTTGGGATCAACATTTTGGTCTGTTTCCTCAGAATACAGGAGTCACACTTTAGCAGCAATTTGGAGAGATTAACAGGCATATCTCAGAGTGAGTCAGATTGAATCATTTTGACAATTATCTAATAGTTGACATGTCTGAGATGCCTATGCCAGGTTTTAAGGTCTGAGATGGTAGAGATAGTTATAAGTGCATATTCAGCTTGTAAGAAGGTGTTATAGATGAGACTGTATAGTTTTCTGTTTAGACTGAGTTTTCCACTCACAATGGTCTTGCCAGTGTCTTTAGATGTAAGCCAACAAATGTTGTTATCAAAGTGAGTGATTAGTTTGGAGTCTTGGATAAGGAAAGATATTGATATGAGTCATACAGACACTGATGGGATATATAGAATATTCTGTAGAGTCAAGAGAGTCTCATTTAAGTTTAAGATATGGATAGTGCCTACCCTGATAGTATAGATAGAGGAATTGCCAATATCTTTTACCACTTTGAGGAGTATCACAGTCAGAGTGAGAAAGTCACTTTGTTCAGGAGTCAGATGAGCTGTAGTACTAGTGTCAAGGAGATATGAAAAGTCTTTCAATGAGATAGATATCCTTTTTTGTTGATTTAATGGCATGGTCATAGCAGAAGCAACATCTATGTTCTGATGGTGGCTATCCCAGTCAACAGAGGTTAGCATTTCATTAATTATGACCATCCAGCTCTGGTATTCAGCATATTCAGTTGCTGGAAAGGCTATCAAGAAGTTTGGAGATGGCTTGCTCTAATGCCAGCATGGTGAATTCAGGCTTTGTAGAATCACTTGATGTGGAGAATGGTGTAAATGACCTATTGCTCATGTCAAAAACATAGGCTTTTCCAGCACTGTCCTTTAAAACTGATAAAATAGACTATTTTCCTTATGAATTCTTCTTTCCATCTCTATCTCATTTCTGTGCAGCATAAGACTCTTTCACAGTCTTGCCAGTCATTCCACCTCCTTCTGCAATGCAGTAGGAAATTGTGTGGCTCTTTAGCAATGAACATTTTGGGTTAATGCAGGTGGATTGACTATAGGGCTTTTGGATAACTGCAGCAAATGCTGTGTCCTTTGTACAGGCCTTGTTAGAGTCAAACAGTTGTTGTTCTATAGCAAGATCACATTTGATATCAGCTGATGTGACAGATGAAGCCTTAGTAGAGCAGTTGATGAGCTGCATAATAGCAGTCCAGACTGAAGCTATTTTGCCAGATAGAGCATTGAGCATTAAGATGCATAAGAAGAGATCCCATGTAGAATCACTCATATCCCATATCTTTGTATTCAGATGTTCAATATGCACTGTAGTAGTAGCTATGCATTCTGTACAAGTATAGTAGAAAGCCAGTGCCTCTTGAATGAGATTGATTTGTACAATAGATCTCTCTTGTTCATGTTATGTTTTCAGAGCTTTCCAAGCATCAGCTGTGGTAGTGAATCTGGACAGGAATAGTTTCTCAGACTCAGTAGAGTATTGAGATATGAATGCTAGGGCAGTGCAATCACTCTTTTTTCAGTTCCAGGTGGCATAGAGTTTCATCAATGGGTCAGAACAGATGGTGATACCAAAGAGATGTTCATCAATCTCTCCTGTGAGAGCAAGACAATTTAGAATGTTTTGACTCCATGAGTGCCAGTTATTCTCCTCCTTATCAAGCTTCACATTGTCTGAGCTAAAGGTGTTGGCTGAGATACTGATTAATAGGACCAATAGTCATTGGAAATCCATAGAGTGGATATCTGACAGAGACAGACCAACAGGAGAAGGAGTAAAAACAGGGACAGTGATGACAGTGGCAGTGGCAGTGTCTGGAGAAGACATAGTGTAAATGTAATGCAAGGATTTTATTGTTTATCTCTTTTAAGCTCTAATAGAGCAAAAAAAAACCATAACCTTTGAGAAACCAACTTCTAGATAATGTATGTCTCAGTCTGGAGCTTATAGCACAATTGACTATATTCTTATACCTAGATAATGTATATCTATGAGAATGATAAGTATATGTAAATGCAAAGAAATAGAGAGATGCATATCTCAGTCTGAGGCTTATAGCACAATTGACTGAGGTAGCTCTAAATATTTATGAGGTATTTATACTACTGTGACTGAGTGGTATTTGCCACCCTACAGACAGTGTAATTTCTATAAATAATATAAGTCTTTTGTCTTTGGTTTATCTGATATCCATTGTCTCAAAAACAATAGGATGCCAACATAGTTCTCAAACCTTCAGTGCTGAAGACCCAAGTGCAACATTGCATGTCACCACATCCATTGTAGAACATTGATTGACATTCATGTTCCCTCTCTTCCCTCCAATCAGGCCAAGATGCTATTCTATCTTTCAAAAAGGCATATTACTATCATTATCTGCAGTGAGGCTTATCTGGTTGGGACCTGCTGAACATCTGAGCAGACCATCATTCCATGCCACATGGTCAACATCCTGAGAGAACAGCCAGGTCATGCCTGCTCTGGCTGCTTGATATGTACTAAAATGTAGCCCACAGCACCAACACCATACCTGCAAAGTGGTAAGAACCTTGCTGTCCTGCAATATTGGCATTATGACTAATTTGATGGAACAGAATGTCTGTGGTGTATTTGACTTCCTGCTGCAGTGTGTCCTAGATACTCTACAAATATAGAGCCCATTGCACTGTCATCATGTAGGCTTTAAAAGAAGGGCATCATATTATGCCTGTCTTAGGCCACCTGAGGCTAGACAATGCAAGGAAAAACTGTCCATCTGACATTCTGACACAACTGTGCAGATGGCAGACACAGATGAAGCTCCTTCTGTCTATACTTGGTGCAGCTGCAACATGTTCTAGAAGTGTTCTGTGTCTCAGAAATGATCTGCTATATGCTTTTTGTAAGTCTAAGGTTTCTTTTAATGTCCTTGATGCTGAATATTGTTTCCTATTACTTCTAAGCCTTGATATTTTCTTGTTGATTAAGTTTACAGGCAGAACTTTGAGATCATTTTGAGCTGAGAGAGAGATTCTCAGACTCAATGGTACTTACTTTATTATACTCCAGCCACTCCACCATCAAGAACTTATGATTTGGGTTTACATAGCAAGCAGCATGATGGGTTTTGGGAACAAACAAACCATGCAATAAGTTAACCTTCCATGTAGAATAAACAGTACCTTCCCTTCCATTGCATTAACTTTCAAATTGTAAAGCTGAAGAGATGCAGTTCTATTGTTCAGAATAATGCTGTCAAAAGTTCATTTGCTTCAAGAAGCTCTGGATCCTCATTTTCTCCTCCCAACTTCAGCTAACGACTGGTGATGATAGGGCGTGGCCCTAGAATCTGATCCAGATCAAGAATTATTGAATTATCACGCACGTGGCAACGCGTTCATGGAGGGCACAGCCAAACAAGCCAGTCCCATCTCCAGCTCGGTCGTATGAGCGACTAAATTCAGCTTTCTCGCACCCACGACGATTGTCTGTGGGATCTTGCCCAAAATTATTCCAGCATTGCGATGACTTCTTCACCGTCATCCTCAGCTGTGACGATCCCCATCCCTGGAAAGTCAATCCTCAAACGTCCACCGCCAGCCCCACCGTCATTATTCTCACTGTCGAGGCTCAGCCGACTACTACCCGATTCTACGAAAGATAATGTCAGCGAGAAGACGGTCCTCAAGCGTGCTCATTTCATTCTGCCCGAACTGAGCATTGTCTACCCAATATCGAGTTTTAGCCCGCCAAGTGGACCCGGTGTTCGGGAGGAGAAGAAGGCAGTGGAGGAGCGGGAGAGAGAAAGAAGAAAACGGGTAATACGAGGTGAGGGGTGGACGATGGATAAGGTCGAGTCGTTCTGGCGAGAATGCTGTGCGGGCTGCGATGAGGATCCGGATCCGCTGATTAGCATTGCGTTTAAGGTGATTGTTTAAAATAATTGCTGATCCCTTCTAACCTATCTTTGTAGAAGGCAAATGGCTCACATCCTCGAATAGTGGACTTCTCTGGGGTACAGCTGACGACTGCCAAGGCGACAGTGCTGGGCGATGTGTTTACCATCGAGTGGGGCCTTCGAAGACTTGTTTTCAAGGAATGTGACTTGGATGAAAATGTGTGTAAAATTTCATTATCTTTACACATTGCTGAGTTTTTACAGATACTCAAACCGATGCTGCACGCGCTTCTCATACCGAACACTCTCACCTTTCTCTCTGTTGCCTCGAACCGACGACTCAAAACAACTGCTTTCCGTCTGATCGCTGCCTTTGCCGCCAAGTCAGCTTCGCTCGAATTTCTGGACCTCAGTCAGAATGCCCTCGACAAGAAGAGTGTGGAGTTGCTTGTTGCTGCGTTGACTGCACTTGTTACCCTTCGTCTAGATGATTGTTCCCTTCGTCCTGGGGCCCTTGAAACTCTCTCTCGGGCCGTACGGACTTCCAACCTCCGTAACATATCGCTGCGGTACAACAGGATAAATCCCACGGGGGCCGTGTCGCTTGCTCTGATGATCAGAGACTATCCTGACGTTGTGCCGGCGACCACGCCAAGCGCGACGTCCTCAATTCCCTCTACTCCTACTAATTCCGGCTCCCCGACTACCCAGACAATCCCGCTTAAAAATGGGTCGCTTCCACCGCCACCGAAGCACCCCACCACAAACGTCCAGACAACGTACACGCCATATGTCCCGCGCGCGAAGCGAGCGCAGACACCATCCGCGGTTCCTATGATCACCTCAAGTTCACAAGGAGGGGTGACTACGAACAATGTCAAGGAAGAATGGGGGCCTTCTGCGGCGCTTCTCGTCAAGGTTCGCGCGCTTGACACGCTGCCGAGGATTGGTGCTCTAAGGACATTGGATTTAAAGGGGAACGAGCTTCGTGGGGGAATAACGTACATCGCACAGGTCCTGAAACGGAACCGGACGCTCAAAGTACTCAACTTGAGTGAGAACAAACTCGATGTAGCGGGGCTGGTGGCTGTAGCGGAGGCACTCAAGTATAATTCGTCGCTGGAAACGCTAGATCTATCGAAGAATCCGTGTGCTGGACCTGCACTAGATGGGGTAAGTTTCATCCTTATTCGTGAACACGCTTCTTATTCTCGTGGCAGATAACTTCGCTTCGCACGGCATTCACACTCAACGCTTCTCTAAAGCGACTCTTCCTTTCTTCTACTGGTCTGACTTCTCCCGGAGCTATCGCACTGGCAGAGTTCCTTCCAGAGTCGCGCTCGTTATTGCACTTGGATCTGACGAGGAACGAGTTGGACCTAGCTGGGGTGTGGGCACTAAATAAGGTTAGCATTTCCTTATAATATAATGGTATCTTCCTTTTTGGAGTACTTTTTGTAATACCTATTGAGATTAACAATCTCTTCCTTTCTCTTGCAGGGCTTGAAATCTAACCACACGATGCGATGCTTAGACCTTGATGTCCCTCCCGGAAGGGAGGAATTCGCGGGTTGCTGCCGAGAGATTCTTGGTTGGTGTGTACGCAATACGGAGGAGGCAGATGCTAGGCGAGGAGAAGGTGATTCTAACCTTCCTCACTAAAGATTTTCTTCTATATTGACGATTCGATTAGTTGCAGACCGAGAAAATGGCGCCGCTGAAGGTGTCAATGGGAGAAACAAAGGTCTATGGGGTCTGATCGAGGACAGCGAGTTGGCAAGGGGTATTAGGGAAGGAGAGGAGAGAAAGGTAAGAGGTAAATGTACCCATTTTTACAGTTCTAACTAATTGTCACCCAGATTGAGACGGACGTCGTAGTACGGGCGCGCTCATGTGTCGCACAGCTCCAGAACCTGCTTAATCCTGCAGAACCATCACCGCTGAGCACACCACATCTAACCTCACCCTCTCTATCGGCCACGTTCCTACTCCCATCGTACCTGCTCTCTCCAAGCACAGCATCGTTTACTCTCTCCTCCCGACAGTCTTCCACCAAGCCTTCGGCCTCAGAGATCGCCGCTCGTGCCAGGGCCTTGATAAGCGAGTTATCGCAGGTGATAGAGGAGGAAGGGGATGAGGGAAGGATGGAAGAGCTGCTGGGTATCCATGACCAATTGACTAGTTTACTCGCTAAAGTGCCCAGTAAACCTATTGGGCTTGGGCTGGTGATACCTACGACTAACGGCGTCGGGTCTGTGGCCGTGGATACCTCACCTGATGGTGATCCACCCACGGAGGAGCACACGGATGAGGAAGAAGTGGAGGAGGAAATTGGTACACCCCGGGTGGACAAGGGTAAGGGACGTGCGGAGCCTGTCCATGAAAAAGTGTTGAGTCCGACCGCTGCGTTTCTCATTGCGGAGGACGATGGGGAAGATGGGGAAGGGCCAAGGTTTCCTCCTGTTGAAGTGAGAGACGAAGAGGACAGCGAGGGTGAGAAGGGGAAGGGAACAAATCGGTAATTGGATGTCCTACCTTACTTCTTTCGTTCGCGCTGACGTTGGTGGGCAGATCTCGAATCTGGGTTGAGGAGGAGGGGGAGGTATTTCGCAAGGGGACAGTTCTTTTAGGACCCGAAGAGATGGAAGGAGAGTATGCTGGAGAGGAGCTACGTAAGGAGGTAGGCATCTACCATCATCTGTTTTTTTCTTGTCTTTCGCTCATCGTACATTTTAAGCTCCTTGAAGCGATGGTCGAACGACCGCCTCCCCGGAGCGTGGAAGAATTATCGCTTGAGATACCACATCCAAGCTCAAACTCCCACTCGAATCCGGGGACGCCGACGGAGGAACAACCTACATCACCCACGACAGCAGCACCAAGATCATATATACCTAGAAGGACGAGCTCGGGAAGTCTGATGAGTCTTGTCAGTCCCACCAGTCCAAGGCTAGCGAATCCTGTGATGGTGGTAGGGATGGGGGCTGCGAAGAATGGGCTGACGACGCCCACGATATCGGAACTCGAGGGCGGGCAACTTGGGCCGAGTATCTCAAGGCGAGACCGTTAGGCGGAGATGATTATACTTATTTTCTCAGTTTCAGGGATTCCACATACCATCATTTTCATTTGGATGATTTTTTACATAGCTTACCTGCTTGGCCTTTACTCTTAGATCTGCTGGTTCATGCGCGAGCTTTGCATCGTTCAACATCTCATTTGTTTGCATCTAATATTTATCGTTTATTGTAGGTATAGGTAATAGGCGGGCGTGAACAGGGTCGAGAACCGGCACGGGTTTTGATTGCATGATGCCATATGAGTTAATACTAACATGGTGGAGAATAGGTTGTAAGAAAGCATCTCTCTCAGGATTATGCCACGTGAGCATCTCGTTGCTTGACTTTTGAACCATCAATGCACGTCAAACATAAATATGGTTTGTGGTGGACCATGACCAATTTGCTGAAGCCAGCACAAGTGGTTGACATTATCGAATACCGTCGTACGAACATGACTACGGACGCTCGAGAAGAATCTCAAGTACCTGTGATTGGTGAGATCCGCTTGAAACACTGTTACGAACAAGACACACTGAATTCTGCAGGAAAGAGATATCGCTCTATCTATTCTGCGGATAGAACGGTGTCCCTGGTTTGTCCGGTTTACGCCAAGAAAACAGGGCTAGCATTGTTGCCGACGCCAGACTGGAGGACATGAAAGTGACTTGCAATATGTCATGTCCTCACAGCAACAGAGGACTCTCCTACTGTATGGACAAAAAATCACTAGAGTCGACGTTCCGTTCCTTATGCTGGTGGGTGATTTATCTTGACTCCAGGATGCCGCCCTTGATATTAACGCTCGTTTATGGGTTGTCTCTGGAAGTGTGTGAGTACATCCCTGTTCATAATAGACATTGGTATATTTATCTCTTTTGATCTGCAGATACTGGTTCCTCTGACCAGTGGGTTATTTCAAATACCTGCACATCCGGAAGTTGTGTGACGGATGTCTCGCTATACCCTCAAACGAGCTTTTCATCGACAGGTCTTGAAGCCCAGCTGTTTTATGGCGATTCACGGACAGGAACCTATGCCTTTGGCCCTATAGGACAAGATACAGTCTCATTGGCAGTATTGCATCTCGGAGGCCAATATTTTGCCTCAATAAACATTACAAATACGAGTGTACTCGATACAGGCGCAGCATGTATTTTCGGCCTTCGTTTCCCCTTCAACAGGCATCTTCTTCTCCGTCCTATGTTTCTTTCGTTCCTAACTGTTTCTATACTGTTTCATCTGGTCAGACGTGTTCTTCGACGAGCACACATCGCCTTTCCAGCATCGAGGCGTACTACCTGCTAGAAATCGCCAACGATGCCAAGGAAACTTTAGAACGCGCTCTCTTCCAGGCCTCAACGCCATGCTTCCTGCGTTTTCTGCCCTCACGAGCCATATTGGGCCTCAGCGTCAGCAATTGGATCATTCTAATTCGTCCACTGCCAATTAGACATCTACCATCACTGGTTCGTACACGTACATGGGCCCATTCATTGCTCGGCTCGTAGCTATGGGAGACTTGAGTGCCCCGATGTTCACTGTGACCTTACAATGGAACACAATATCTCGAGGAGGTAATGTTGGACGGTTAAGCATCGGAGAGCTTCCCGCTGGTATCAAGAACGAGATTACATGGGTTCCCATTCACTCATATTCCAGCAAAGATGGTAGTCTGGCCGGGCCAACAGGTGCTCCGAATGAGGTATGTCGAACCCAGACTTAGCTTCTTCCATGATCGCCACCCACACACCCATGCCTAGAAATACCCCATTACCTGGGAACTCTTCATTGATGCTGTATACCTTGACGCACTTGAATTGAATAATTCCTCTGTTGCTTCTTCGGATATTACGGTCTCTGGTCTTGTTGACACCGTAAGTGTATTGGGACGTCATCCACGTTTCCCTTGGCTTAAGCATGCTCAAGGGGAACTCCCTGATACGCGGCCTTTCGGATGTCATAGATGCAATCTACTCCCAGCTGGGCAGGACAGAGTTCTCTTGCTCCACTCCCCACACGCTCGCATTCCAGATCGGAGGAAAGATGTTCCCTATTGATCCGCGAGACTATTGTTCAAGCACATCCTAATAACGTGGATATCCGTAACGCGAACATTGCCTTCACTGACACGCCCGTTCTCGGTGAAAGCTATCCCTACAGCTGATGTCTTGGAGATCCATTTTTGAAAAGGTTTGTCTTCCGCCAGCGTTGGGTATTGCCAGTTTGATGTACACACCGGCTGTAGTGCCTTGTCCTCGTTTCATTACGGCAAGCTACCCTACCCCTCTGTGGACTCCCCCCGGATACGACTACTCTCCACGGTACCGAGCGACGCTTCGGACAAACTTGTCGAGGCTGTAAATGCGGCTTCTGCCGGCGGTGATGTATATGATGCGATAATCCAGACATTGACTTCCCATCAGTGGCAGCAGGATTGATTTTGTTTACAGGAACAGCTGAATCAGCTCCCACTGGCCTTCCTGTCGCAGCTTCAACCAATTCTGTTGGAAACCCTGGGTGTTGCGCAGGGTAGACTCCAGGCTGGTAAGGCCAGAAAGAATGAACTCCTTATTCTACAGCTCCTACAGAGCTTGTATTTATACTCTCCAAGCTTATATCTAGAATTTACTACAACTTTCTCTTTCTTCGAGCTTACTCATCAACTCTCGGCATGATGCCGGATTGCCCTTTCTAGAACTTTCCAGCAAAATCCCAACAAATTCGCTTGGAGTTCCGCAGGTAAAAGCAACACAAACTTCGACGCCTTCAAATGGTGATGTGTTTCCGTCGAACCGTATACAACGATGGCTAGAACTACTGTTCACAGCTGGTTCAGTCTTGTTGCGATCCTAGATCATGAAAGACGGTAAAAACCCGCAGCTGTGATTCATAACCTTTCAGCATATCACTGAAATATGTTCTGATTCACATAATGAAAAATACAAGTTGTACTATTTGTATTCCGTATACTGATTCAATGTCCAAAACACAATAGCGGTGTCTAGATAGTAGCAAACATATACACTTAACTCCGGTATCCTCTGGAGACTGTCAACCACCCATGCCTTTTAACTTGTTCAAAGTACACAGCTCTTTTGATCATCAATTCCTCTTTCCAGAACGGCCACTCGGATTTCCCTCCTTCTGTCTGCAACTGTTCCGGGGGTACATTGAACACTAGGTCAACCTTGCTCAATTCCATCTTCGATAGAATTCTATCGAGCTCTGCCCACTTGTCCGGACTCCCAGATGTGCCAATCAGGTAGGACTCGAATTCGAGCTCCTTTAAGCACCCGCCTTGGGCTTTGTGTAGCAGGTGTACAAGCCAATCTGTTAGCTCATCGCATGCTTTGCATGTATCCGCCGGATACCACCGCCAGGGGGAGGTCGCAAGCAAACGAAGCCTGGTAACGTTTTGGATATCCGGAACGGGTATGCTTCGTTCGGAGGCTCCCACTAGAAACAACTCATCCAGGTGCGTATAAGGAATAATGTCGTATTGTAGGATGTTCTGCTCCGGATAGTAAAGTGGGTAAGTAAGCCGTCGAATACGAGGTGGCATAGGGAGGAGCGGGAGGAGGCACTTGATGGTGTTCATGTCTGAGTGCGTCCTGCCATGGGTAATCACTAATTCTTCAAGGTCGAGAGAAACTTCAGAGGATGAGGATGTCTCTTCAGCAATTTTTACGTTGGATAGCGTTAGCTTCTTTAATTTGTGGAACCCGCCGAGAAAGGTGCCAAGATTCGTCACAGAACAGTCATTCATTTCCAATTCCTCAACTTCAGGCCAGATGATATTAATGCCGACTAGTTCCACCGAGACAAAATGCAAGGACGTCAAGTTCTTCATCATTCTAAAGACAATAGGCAGCTGCGGTTCATAGGCGACCCATCTATGAGAGGGGCCTATGAACCGGAAAGCACTTTCGCTCAAGGTAAGACTCATTACAAGTCGTGCCGCATTTTGGCACTTTTCCGAGAAAATTGCGCAGCGATTGAATGACATAGGTGGGATGAAATTGAAGTGTATGGCGCGGAATAGGTGATAGCGGCTGCGGTGGACGAATTGACGAGAGGACAATGCGCAAGTTCTGAGAGAGTGGACGTCATTGGAAAGAGCATCAACTATTTGATCCATGAGTTCTGGCGGTAATCTAGATGTCGAAACTGCAGGTTGTAGGGTAGGTTGTGAGGTACTTGTGGTGGTCATGGACAAAGTTCAGGACAGGAACTTTGAGGCCCCTCTCCTTATAAGCACCGTCACCGAGACTTTTATTTCCTAATTTACTTATGAGACAAAAGTTTCATGTGATAAAGTGTGCTCCAGACATCTGAGTTTGATCAAAATACACAAGATTCATGTCTACTCTGGTATACATCACTAATATTAGTAGCACGCTTCACATCTTCTATCGAACCTCACAAAGAAAGGCCATTTTATCTGTCTCATGGCCATGTTTGCTTCATGTTGTAAGTAGAGAGCAGAGTAATGTAATAGAGAACTTGAATTGGCCTCTCAAGAGAGAAACGTTCTACTTAAATACATTTCGTATTACTTCAAGATCTTTCTACGAGATACTAAATAAGTCCGGATCATGATCCAAGTCAGCTGCCGCTGACTGGCATCATATCTTCAAGTACGTTCTTGTACTCGCTCGGGATTGCTATCCCAACACTCCCTCTCAATTCCGAGTTCCTAAAATACCTGTGGATAGATACTCATGTAATGGTCTTGGTAGGCCTTTAGTGAATATATCCGCTAAGTTTTCTTCTGATGTGCAGTGCTGAACTTTGACTTCATTTGAAGCCATGCACTCATGAATGAAGTGGTGCCATATGTCTATATGCTTCGATCATGCATAGAATATAGGGTTCTCGGCAAATTTGATTGCTGATTGGTTGTCGACAAAAATAGTCATTGCTTCATAAGGTGGCAATCCTAATTCAGTTAAGAGTGCTCGTAGCCAAATTACTTCCTGGGTTGTGTGTGCAAGGGCCATATATTCTGCTTCCATAGTGGATAAGGCTACGATAGGCTGTTTCTTTGAACTCCAAGTAACAGCTCCCCCTGCATAGATACAGACATAACCAGATGTTGATCTTCTATCTGTTCTGTCTTCTCCCCAGTCTGAGTCTGAATAAGGTATCAGCTCATCCATAGTCCCTCCATATGTGATTCTGAAGTCTAGAGTTCCCTTCAGATAGTGGAAAACTCGCTTCAAGGCTGTGACATGCTCAGCAGCCGGATTCTGCACATACTTGCTTAATTCGGTGACAGCATGTGCAATGTCGGGCCAGGATCCATTGGCTGCATACATTAGTGATCCGACACCAGTATGGTAATATTGCCTGGTGGCTGTGTCAACACCTTGTGGGTCTTCTGTCAGAATTTTCTCTAGCCATACATTCAGATCCATAGGCATTTTGACCAGTTTGCAGTCATTCATGCCCATTCGCTCGAGTACCTTGAGAATATATGCCTTCTGGGATAGAGTGATAGTACTCTTGTCCCTATTTCTGTCTATCTTCATGCCCAATATATATTGAATCTCCCCTATGTCTGTGACATTTAGCTTCTTCTTAAGCTCTTCTTTCATTTTAGACATGGTTTCATCATCTGAGGCAAGCAATGTCATGTCATCGACATGTACAGCTACAATTATGGAACCAGAACCCATTTGTCTGATATACACACATTGATCACTGATCAATCTGGTGTATCCAAGTCCCAAAAATATAGCATTTAATTTGTCATTCTAAACTCGGCCAGATTGCTTGAGTCCATACAATGTTAATTTGAGGTGTGCTGCTTTTCTGCTCTCATCTGAATATTCAGGTGGCTGTGCCATATAAATGGATTCATTGAGTTTACCATTTAAGTAAGCTCCAACAATGTCCATTCCATGAATGATTAGGTTTCTTTGAGTGGCAATTGCTATAAGTAGATGGAATGTGTCCAGCCTGACAACTGGTGCATATGTCTCGAAGAAATCAATGCTGGATATCTGTGAAAATCCTTTTGCAACAAGTCTGGCCTTGTACCTGGTGATTTTCCCATCACCATCCCTTTTCAATCTGTAAGTCCACTTGCAATCCACAAGTGATCTGTCTTTGGGTAATTCTTCCAGCTGCCATATGCCTAGAGAAGTTAATAGATTGTATTCTTCATCTATTGCTTTCTTCCAGTGATGCCAGTCTGGCCTTGTCTTGGCTTCTTCAAGGCTTAATGGCTCATCACTGAGGTTATCTGCAGTTTCTCCAATGTATGCATAGTCTATTGCAACATTTACGGCTTCCAAAGATGGTTTTTCTGAGGTATGCTGTTGTTTCGATGTTTTCACAGCTTGTACGCTTGGATTATGAAGTGTCCGGTAACTCGGTTGAGTCTTTGATGCAATCCAGACCGATTTGTCATGTGGCTCAATCACTTTCCCACACTATATTGAGAAATTTGATTTGATCGATGACACATCAGGGGCTATTTCCCCTTTTGGTTCGGCATTTCTGGCATCCACGGAATTGTCTGAAATACCATCATTTCTATCTGAAGTCTGCTCAACTTTGCTCTCTGACTCTCTCTCAAGCAACAAAGGGTGGGAGACTATATAGTCAGTGTCTATAGGCTCTGTAGTGTTGTTTTCAGGGAATATAACATTTCTTGAGATCTGAATCTGCCTGATTTGAGGGTTATAATATCTCCAGGCTCTGGATTCATCTGTAAGACCTGTAAAAATAAATTCCCTTGACTTTGAGTTCAGTTTTGACCTCTTGTTATCTTGCTGCAACACCCAGCACTTTACTCCAAATTTCTGAAGTGCCAAAATATCTGATTTTGTGCCCTGAAACACTTCTTCTGGAGTTAGATCATTCTTGATGGCCCTGGTTGGTGATCAGTTCTTCAAATATGTGGCATATGCCACTGTCTTGGGCCATAGAAACTTCAGTAAGTGATGTTCTTCTAGCATAGCATGTGCATGCTCCACAAGAGTCCGATTTATTCTCTCAGCAACTCTATTTTGAGATGGGAAGTATGCTGCAGTCAATTCCAACTGTATGCTATTGTCCTGGAGGTATTCCTTTACCTCTTCATTGACATATTCCTTTCCATTGTCAATCCTCATAAACTTCAGATCCTTCTCTTTGTGGACTTTGATGTATTTTTGATACTGCTGGATCTTCTTTCGAATTTCCATATCTTGCTTTGACTTCAAAAAATACAACATTGTCCTTTGGGATTTTCTATCTGTGAAGCTTATGTAATACCTTTCACCATGGATACTCTGAGTTCAGGCTGGCCCCCATAGATCCGAAAATATCATTTTCTCTATTTCAGTATAGTCTCTTTCGGCTTCCTGTGGAAATGGCTTAATATGATGTTTGGCTTTTATGCAAGCTATACAATCTGTCTGAGGCTCGGCTGACTCATCTATATCCATCCCCTTGACCATTTTCTTTCTAAATAGTCTCTTTACTGATCCCATATTTAAGTGGCCTAATGTTTTGTGCCACTTTTGCCATGATCAGGCTGATTTCATAGCATGGGCCTGGGTTATTTCTGAAACAATGATGTCAAGGCTGTACAGCTTTGATATTTTATCTCCATGGCTGATTATCTTGCTATATGGTGAGATAATATCCATTCTGGACTCTTTGAATCTGAGTTCAAATCCAGCATCTGTAATGTGCCCTATCGACATAAGATTGAATGGTGCATCAGAACAGTGGATATACTCCTTTAGTGTGACTGGAGTGATCTTTTCCCCTTCAACCATTTTAATTTTGACAGTTCCCCTTCCCAAGCCTTTGGATTTGCCTACATCAATGACTTCATGTCTTGGGGTTTCAATATAGTCAGAAAAATATAATCTATTTTTGACTATATGTCTGGTAGTGCCAGAGTCCCCTAGCCATGATACTCCTGAGAGTGAGGTAAGTGTGACATCTGTTGCACAAAATACATAATCATCTTCTTCTGAGTCCGATTTAGCAACATGTGCCTGAGTCTGGCCCTTTCCCTTTTCTTTCCATGACTTTCCAGAATTCTTCTTCCTATTTGGGCAATTTGTTCTGATGTGACCAGTTTTTCCACATTCATAACATGTGACTTTTGAATTGGACTTCTTGCCATGTGCTGCAAGTGTCATAGTCCGATCAAAAGTCTTTTTCTTTAGTCAGATGTCCTCCTGAAGAATTCAGGAAATCAACTTGTAAGAATCTTTCAAGTCAGCAGTATCCACTGATGAGATGAATGAATTCCATGATTCCAGGAGTGATGTAAGCAGTGTGATAGAGAAGTCCTCCTCCTCGACTTTCTGCTTAAGGGATGCCAGCTCCTCCTGATAGGATCTCAAAGTCCTAATATGCTCCTCTATGTTTCCTCCTTCTTCACACTGAGCTCTGAAGAATTTCCTTCTAACAAGGACAATTCCCATGGGTCCCTTAGACTCATACATATCTTCCAGAGCTTTCCAGGCTTCTGCCGAAGTCTTTGAACCAGCAATATATACCAGTGGGCCATCAGAAACCTGCAATCTTATTGTTGAAAGAGCCTTCCTATCGCTCTTCTTCTAATCTGCCACCAGTGTCATGTCTGCTGGAGCCAGAATGCTTCCATCTGCATAATCAATTAGTCCTAAATCGGTTAGGATATTAATCATCTTGATTTTCCATGTCGGATAATTTTCTGGGCCCTTAAGGGGGTCAATTCTATACATGGACTGGCTATTCATGCAGTTCTACATGTGTATGTAAAGTATGAAAGTGTGCGAAGTGAGTAGCAACATAAGTTCAGTTATGGCCAGAGCCCATAACCTGTTGTTAGTAGAGAGCAGAGTAATGTAACAGAGAACTTGAATTGGCCTCTCGAAAGAGAAACATTCTACTTAAATACATTTTATATTACTTCGAGATCTTTCTATGAGATACTAAATAAGTCCAGATCATGATCCAAGTCAGCTGCCACTGACTGGCATCATATCTTTGAGTATGTTCTTGTACTCACTCAGGATTGCTATCTCAACACTTCATCTGGTGGCAAGTGTGAATCTTTTGGAAAACTTCTCTGATGATTTGTCATTCCCATCAAACCAAATGAACAGCTTCTCTCTGAATCAGATATACATGCATTGAAGATGGACCCAGCTTGGCATCATCTTAGGCAGTGGATGATTGCTTTGGTCATTTACATGGAGCAATCTGTGAGGCTTTACACCTCTTGTAATGGTAAAAGCTATCAACTTTTCAACATCAAGTATGACTGACTGATGCAGCATGGCTTCAATCAGCTGACCTTATGGTTGAGACAAAGTTTGAAGCCAAGAATGTGGAGCATCCATAATAATGCAGGGTCTTTCTGTCCCAGAGGAAACAGGGATAATGTGGCTACTCTTGGTTGTCAGCAAGATGCTTTCTTAGAGTGTGAGGGGACCAATCTCTTGTCTCAAATCTGCACACAGCAATATAAATATGGATTCCTTGATGACACAGATCTGATCAGGCTTATAGATTGGGAGCCCTTTCTATGACCTAACTGATGGAGGCATCATGATACTGTGCAGCCTGATGGGTTTGGTGGGATTATAGTTTTTGGAGAGTACATAATAGCATGATGTCAACATTGGAAAATAAAGAGAGATGCAAATGTAACACCAGGCCTACCAGTTGCTGCAAATGAATATAAGGTCATGCATGACCATAAAGATTAGGAGAGAAAGCAAGGAGAAAGCAAAAGAGATAGAAGACCTATCAATGGCTACCCTCATTTTATATGAGGAACACTGTTGCTACAGTTTTATTATCTAGACAAGTAAAGAAGATATTCTTTGTTCTTGCTCAGGCCAGGCTGATCAGTATGTGATGATCTTCCCATGCCTTTCTTCTTGTTATTTTTGTTGCCACTCAGAGCATGAAGGCATAAATAATATGCTTGATTTATCTCTTCACCTCCATTTTGCCCTCTGTGCTCTCTGCCATGGCTACCTTCTGTTGGAATAGCAATCTCGAGTGAGTATGAGAATGTACTCAAAGATATGATGCCAGTCAGCAGCAGCTGACTTGGATCATGATCTGGACTTATTTAGTATTTCATAGAAAGAT